>NW_007863049.1:0-614 GCF_000696425.1 Galeopterus variegatus
AGGGGCTGGCTTATGCAAATACAGTGGCTGGGCATGCTCAATAGAGAAGGGTTATTTAAACCTGGTGGTTGAATGACCTTCCAGTAGAGGTGCTCGAGAGCACAAAATATTCTTGAATATATCTGGTGCATGTGACAGTATTTGGCCAATGAACAGCCTCCAAGAAGAGACCAACTGAGCATGTGCAAGACTAATGTTACATAATGGAGAACCATCCCCTTCATTGAATATTCATTAGATGACAAAACTATAAAAGCTGAATTCCAGCAGAAGGTGGGGTTTTTGCCCACTTTCCTGGAGCCAACCTGCACTCTGCCTGTGGAGTGCGTGGAGGCAGTCTGCACTTCCCTGGCTGGAGTGTGTATACTTTTACTTTGTATTAAACCGACCTTCAGTAAATGGCTGCTTTCTCTCTTGTGACAGCCTGTGTTCTGTATTTAATAGCATTAAGCATGTATTTCTTACTTTAATGTTAAACTTGGTGTGGACCCTACTCAATCTCTGGATCTATGCCTCACTCTGTGGAACCTGTCTTTCTTATCTGCTATATATATATATTAAACTTATTCACACTTTCTACTGTGTCTCTGCCCTTAAATTCTTTCCTGTGGTGG
>NW_007863050.1:0-614 GCF_000696425.1 Galeopterus variegatus
TCCAGCCCTGTGGAAGGTCTGCTGGAGGGGCCACGGTTGTCCTCATTCAGGATTCCGGCCCACCATCGGGAAGTCTCTGTCACCCCCTCACTGACCTCGTTGACTTGGGCTTCACTCTTTTCACATTTTTACAGGAAATTTGAGATTCTATCTGCAGGCTTCTGGGTGTATTCAAAGCTGGGAGACCAGGGGCTGGCAGAGCAGCTTCAGGTGTACCCAGATATCTTGGGAGGTGTTGTTTGTTTTTCATTCCTTCAACAAACATATGTGAAGCCACACTATGTGCAGTCACTTTCTGGGCACTGACCATAATCCAATGAAACAAGGAGACTACATTCCCTGCCCTCCTGGCCTTCCATTCTAGTCAGAAGTGAGACAGTCACAGTAGACATGAGAAGCAGGTAGTGCCACCATACCGTAGATGTGACACCCTCCTGGCCTCCTCTAGGTATGGAAGCATGCTTTATAATTGTCACGGCGATGGCGAATCCTTGGAGCAGCTAAAATGGTAAGTGGGGTCTGGGTGCAGATGGAGGGGCTCCCATGTCCACAAAACTGCGTGTGGTCTGCGGTGGCCTGTGGATGGGGGGCTGGCAGAACTCTGGCTCCCACAC
>NW_007863051.1:0-614 GCF_000696425.1 Galeopterus variegatus
AAAAAGCCACAGCTAACAACACAGGCATAAATATCACCCAAGCAAAGGGACCATGAGTAGAGAGATAAATGTCAACATGACACAAGGAAGAGAACGGTTTTAGCATCAGGAGTGACATAAGCTCAAATTTTAGCTCTGTAACTTATGAGCTAGGTGAACCTGCATAAGTCATTGTTTCATCTGTAAAACTAGATAGAAAGGCTTACCTTACACAATGCAATACTTAAGATTAGAGGTAAGAAAGTATTATCATCCTGCATTGTACACAGGTACATAAATCTTTTTCGATAGCTGGTAGGGGAGAACCCTAAAATCCTCACCTGGGCTCAAGAAACAAATATCATGGATTGGAAGGCCTAAACCAGACTCAGGAACAGCTGCGTGGGGGGTGTATGTTGTGTAGGGACGTGGTCCTGGGTGCCAAGAAGGCTTTTGAACCAAGCTTCTGGTGACTTTTAAAGCCAGTGGGCCACATGATATGAGTGAACATATCTCTCTCAGAATAGTATGCAAAGTCTTAATGAATGCTACCAATCTGGCCTAAAAAAGTTAACAGGGGGCCGGCCCGGTGGCGCACTGCTACAGTGCGCCGCTTGGGAAGCGCAGCGGCGCTC
>NW_007863052.1:0-614 GCF_000696425.1 Galeopterus variegatus
GCCCACCTGCTCCCACTTGCAGTGACAAAGAGTAAGGATGACATCGCACCTCTGTTCCCAGTAGTGGCCCGCCTATAGACATTTGCTAGTGGTTGAAAGAAACTTGAGGACTGGAAAACAAGTTGTCTTTGCCCATTAGGCTTCAACATGCGTACCACACAACCCAGGTTTCCCTCCTAGGAAGAATCCTTAGAGAAACTACCCAGGCGCATCAGGAGACCTGTGCAAGAATGTTCCACAGCAGCATCGTGTATCCAAAGACCTGGAAACCAAACACCCTAGTGCTGTTAAGGATATAGAGCAAGACGATACTGAAAAGCAAGGGACTGACAAAAATCAGAATGTGGCTCCCCCTGAAGGGGCCAGCCATACACATGTGACCTTGGAAGGACACCCAGGGGACATCAGTGATAAAGCTGCTTCAGCTGGGGACACAAGTGTCCATTTTGTTGTTCTTTGTCTCATAGATACACATTATATATATATATTTTACTGTGTGAAATATTTGATGGACAAAAACTACCAATAGTGTAGCTAGCCTCAAAAGAAAAAAAACTGGGCCGGCCCGGTGGCGCACTGCTACAGTGCGCCGCTTGGGAGTGCGGTGGCGCTCC
>NW_007863053.1:0-614 GCF_000696425.1 Galeopterus variegatus
TTTACTAGCACAGAGTTACACAAAGTATTCTAGGTATTTAATTTCCTCTCATTCTGAACTTCGAGTAATTGATATTTATTTATTCCTTCCTTCTTTCTCTTCCTATCTTCCCTCTTTCTGTCTTTCCTTTTAATTAGGCAAGACAGAATGTTTATTTTTAAAAATGCAACACCCCCTTACTTGAAGTCTTTCCAAGACTTTAGAATAAAGTCCAAATATCTATCAATATAAAAGAAAGTGCTTCATAGTTTGGCATTTACCTACTTCTATATTTTACTGCCATATTTATTCTACCCTGAATATGTCTGACTTTATCTTTTCATCTTTGTACATGAAGTTTAAATGTCCTTCACATCTTCCCCATCCTTTCTCTGTGTGGACACCTCTTGCTGGTACCAAGACACATTCCACTTTGTACCTTGTCTGGGAAGTCTTCCTTGGAGGTCCCAAAGCTGAGACCTAATTCTGTATGGAATTTTCCTGTCAATATTCAAGTCCCTTGGCACTCAATCCTCATACCTTTTCTCTATCTATACTCAATTACCAGAAGAAAGTTGGTCCCATGGCATTAAATACAATCCTTATGCTAATGAATTCTAAATTTTTATCCCCAG
>NW_007863054.1:0-614 GCF_000696425.1 Galeopterus variegatus
AACTTTTCTGTAAATCTAGTATTAACTCAAAGTAAAAAAAAACTACAGATTTTTTTAATTGTGCTTTTTTTCACATATTACCTTACAATTCATATTTGAAAACAAATTGCAATATCCAAAATATATCATCACATTACTATTTCAACCAAACAGCTTTAAAGTCAGAAAAAATCAATCTCTTAACTATCAGCTGAGACTCAAAATTGACATCATACCCACCACAAAGAAAAAAGGTTTTGATTCATTTTCTAAAGGCACCTTAGATTTTTTTAAATCGGTCTACTTCTTTCCTTAATAATTTTATTAAAGGATCAATAATAAAATCAAAGTGGTCGGACTAAAGATATTCAAATGTTTTATTACTCTACAATTTGTTTCACTAAGGACTGTACTTTCTGCCTGTTTCTTGCTAAGACTATAACAGCAAATATTACTTTGGAGCACTCAAGTCATCATGGATTATGAAAATTCTGAGCTAAATTAAGCATAAGGCATTATATTTTCATCACCTTCCTTTTAGGATTAGGTTTATATAATGCTCATTCATTCAAATTGCTTTCACAATTAAAAAAAGTACAAGTCTTAGAAAGTAACCTACAGGGCCAGCCCGGTGG
>NW_007863055.1:0-614 GCF_000696425.1 Galeopterus variegatus
AATGGCAGTATTTCATTCATTTTTATAGCTGAGTAGTATTCCATTGTGTTGATATACCACAATTTCCATGTCCACTAATCTGATGATGGACATTTGGGCTGGTTCCAACTCTTGGCTATTGTAAAGAGTGCTGCGACGAACATTGGGGAACAGGTATACCTTCGACTTGATGATTTCCATTGCTCTGGGTATATTCCCAGCAGAGGGATAGCTGAGTCATATGGCAGATCTATCTGCAATTGTTTGAGGAACCTCCATACCATTTTCCATAGAGGCTGCACCATTTTGCAGTGCCACTAACAGCATAGGAGGGTTCCTTTTTCTTTGCAACCTCGCCAGCATTTATCATCCTCAGTCTTTTGGATATTAGCCATCCTAACTGGAGAGAGATGGTATCTCAGTGTGGTTTTGATTTGCATTTCCTGAATGCTGAGTGATGTTCAGCATTTTTTCATGTGTCTGTTGGCCATTCATATATCTTCCTTTGAGAAATGCCTATTCAGCTCCTTTGCCCATTTTTTAATCGCGTTACTTGTTCTTTTGATGTTAAGTTGTTTGAGTTCCTTGTATATTCTGGATACTAATCCTTCGTCAGATGTATATTTTGCAAATAT
>NW_007863056.1:0-614 GCF_000696425.1 Galeopterus variegatus
TATGGTTACAAAAAACCCTGAAACTGGCAAATACAGCTCATTCTAGACCTCAAGCAATTAAAGACCAACCCTATGAATACATTTGAGCATCCGAGGCTCACCTTCAAATGACAAATAGATACAGTGTCTCTGTATCAAGCCTGTTATGTATGCACAACACCTAAATCCTTAGTCCATTAAATTCTTGCCCTCTGGATTCAATGCCAGTACCCGGATTACAAAGTGTCCTTCTGTCCTGATTTCCCATTGACATCACAGATACCCACTGGGACTAGTGCTGTGAAATGACATTTTGCTATTTCCAACCTCTGGGGCTGTCTGCAGCACTCAACAGTACACTGGAACTAAGGACTTTGACTGACCCTTCCCCCTCTTTAGGTCACTAGAAGGGTTAGCACGGAGCTCAAACTATTCCTTTAAAACTTTTTGCATTTAAAGTTTTCTGGTATTTGTCCTCTTCCAAAGTCAGCTTTGAGCTGTACCTCTCCCAACCACTGGTCAGATGACTTCCCCTCTATGCACTTCTTTCCAGGCAAGATCATCCTTAAGCGTCTGCACACCTTCTGCCCAAACCCATGAAGGTTATCAGAGGCTATGGGATTGAATATGCACTT
>NW_007863057.1:0-614 GCF_000696425.1 Galeopterus variegatus
TTTATCAGTTCATAAGTTGATGAACATTAGGGTTACTTTCCCTTTTATTGGCTACTTATGAATAATGCTGTCATGAAGATTAGTGTACCAATTTTTGTTTGAGTATCTCTTTTCAGCTCTCTTGGGTATATATCTAGGAACAGAATTGCTGGGTCATTTGGCAATTGTGTTTAACTTTTTGAGGAAGTGCAGGACTGTCTGCTATAGCACAAAGACTCTTTAACATCTTACAATTCTTCATTTCATCTGTTAGGTCTTAGACTCTACTTGTCAGCAAAGCCCCCAAACACCAACAAGCAAAACCTTCTACCACCAATACCCTGCCATCCCACTCAATCAAACTTAATATATGGTTCGTGGAGTGGCCAGAGAACTCTCACCTGCTCCATGTGCTTATTTATAAGGTCACAAAAAAAGATCCTTCCCAACTTTGTAAAGGCAACTCTTAGAGGAAGGTATGATCTAGTGGAAAAATACACTGGATTTGAGGCACAAACTAACTTCTGGTCTTTGATCTTCTTAGTTTGGTGACCAGCTTTTCTCTACAATCACTTCCTTTCTTTCCATGTCAGAGGATGAGCTCTCCTGCCTTCAACACCTTGCTGTTACCTCTA
>NW_007863058.1:0-614 GCF_000696425.1 Galeopterus variegatus
CAACTTTTTATTTCTTTCAGATTCCACATGAGTGAGAGTGACAATGGTTAACAGTAAGGCCAATTACAAAACAGCTACAAGAGGGGCTTTTGAATGTTCTCACCACAAGACGTGATAAATGCATGAGGTGGCAGATACACCGACTATGCTGATTTGATCATTACACAACATGCACATGCACCGAACAGCCAATTGTAACCCATCAATACGTTCAATTACAATGTGTCAATTCAAAACACTTTTTAAAATGGCTTGTGAATTTTGGTGCCAAAATATTCCTCACTAAATACTTATTGCTTTGATTTATTTATTTTTTTATTTTACTTTTCTTTTTTTTTTTTTGTCTTTTGTCTTTTTTCCGTGTCCGGCAACGGATCGCAAGCCTCGGTGTTGCTCCCGCGCCTCGCTCAGCCAGTGAGCGGGAACCGGTCTGTATACGGGATCCGAACCCTCGGATGGGAGGGCCGCCACGCTTCCCAAGCGGCGCACCATCCAGTGCGCCACCGGGCCGGCCCGTTATTGCTTTGATTTAAAATGGACTATTAAATAAAAGAGCTTCAGATACAATATGCCTTTTTTACAACTCAGCCTGGAATCTGAGAAATACGGAGGTT
>NW_007863059.1:0-614 GCF_000696425.1 Galeopterus variegatus
AGTGAGCGGGAACCGGTCTGTATGTGGGATCCGAACCCTCGGACGGGAGCGCCACTGCGCTCCCAAGCGGCGTACTGTAGCAGTGCACCACCGGGCCGGCCCTTTAATTATTCTATTTTGAAAAGCACAAGATTACTCTTTTATTTATTAGTTTTTAACAAATATTTAAAGGAAGGATTTATATCTTGTTTGTGAATGTGCATGTGCACACTTGTATCTAACACATAAATGGACTTAAAATGTGGAAACAGCAAACATCTAAACTGTGAAAGCCAAAAGAAAGGTATTTGATGCTTATAAACGAAAATTAATGCAGCTGATGACTTTTCTGAAATGGTGAGATATTTTTGAGTAACCTATAATCTGAGTAATTTAATTTTTTTACTGAAGAAAAATAGCCTTTTTAAGCCTTTCGATGTCTCATTTGCTGAGATGAGAGAGAGAAGAGGAAGTCAGAGAGATAAAGAGAGAGAGAGACTATGTTTCCTGGGACACACAGGTAACTAACATATTGCTGTCCAAAGCACACACCTATCGTTCTGGCATTCCACACATATAATTCTGTAGTTTTGGCATTTTCAATCAATCTCCTTGGCAGAAAATGAGGAAAAAAG
>NW_007863060.1:0-614 GCF_000696425.1 Galeopterus variegatus
GGTGTATATATACCACATTTTCCTTATCCAATCATCCATCGATGGACATTTAGGTTGGTTCTCTGTCTTGGCTATTGCAAACAGAGCAGCAATGAACATAGGATGCAGATATTCCTTCGACATGATAATTTCCATTCCTTTGGGTATACACCGAGAAGTGGGATTGCTGGATCGTATGCAATCTATCTGTAGTTGTTGAGAAACCTCCATACTGTTTTCCATCGTGGTTGTACTAATTTACAGACCCACCAACAGAGTAGGAGTGTTCCCTTCTCTCCACACCCTCGTCAGAATTTGTTATTCACCATCTTTTGGAGTATAGCCAGTCTAACTGGGGTGAGGTGGTATCTAAATGTAGTTTTAATTTGCATTTCCCTGATGACTGGTGATGTTGAGCATTTTTTCATGTACCTGTTGTTTCATTTTCTGTCCTTTCTTGCTTCATATACCTGTTCTCCATTTGCATGTCTTCCTTTGAAAAATTTCTATTCAGATACTTTGCCCATTTTTAACTGGTTTATTTGATTTTTTACTGTATAAATGCTTCAGTACGTTGCATATTATGGATATTAATCCCTTGTCAGATGCATAGTTAGTAAAAATTTTCTCCCACT
>NW_007863061.1:0-614 GCF_000696425.1 Galeopterus variegatus
AATAGAAGAGAAGTTCCTGAAAATGATCAATGGCATCTACAAAAAATCTATAGATAACCTGTGACCTGATGGTGAAGGAATGGATGCTTTCCTTCTGAGTTTATGGGCCAGACAAGAATGTCCACTCTTACAAATTTCTCTTCAATGCTCTACTGGAGAGACTAACCAGGGTAATTAGGCAAGAAAGTTAAAAAGAAAAAAAAGGAATCAAGATTGGGAGAGCAGACATAAAACTATCTATTGACAAATGACAATGAAGGGGTGCACGGACGAAGGAATCACGTGAGACCCGGGCTAACAGTTCACCAGAGAAGTTCTGCTTTATTCAAGGACTGCGTGTACATTTATAGGGAGCTGTGTTCCGCGTTTGGATAGGGGGTGGTTGGGCGGTAGCTGATTGGATGGGGCTGGGCAGGAGGTGAGCCTTGACTTATGACTGGCTGAGGTTTGGCGCGGGTTGCCTTGGGTGTTGGCACCGATGGGCTTGTTTACTGTGGAGAAGAACCCCGAAGGGCACCATATTGCTAGGGAATGCTTTTCCCCCACCCTCCACTTGAGTGCCCATGGTATCCTTACATTCGAGTGCCTATGGTATCCTTACATTCCTCCCTTTT
>NW_007863062.1:0-614 GCF_000696425.1 Galeopterus variegatus
AGACCTTCTGAGAGCAAAATGCTGAATTGATAAACATGGACTAAATTTCTGGCGGAGAAGAGGAGAGGGGCACCAAAAGGTAGAGATGAGAAAGTTCCAAAGATAAATTTGGCCACCTTCTAAATTTTGCATACAGATTCATTGTCAGGTTCTGACGTCATGGGCTGCTTACCATAGTATTAAGCCATATTGAGAAAATAGGGCCTCCAGTGATTGGCTTGACCTATTTTAGTCATATGCAATTGTAATTTCCATTTTGTTTTGCAGACTCAGTTTCTGATGTGATTTCTGCAGTGAGGCCCACAAGAGATTTTAGCATCTGAATTTTTGGTATCAAAGTTTATATGAATGGTTACCTATTTTAGGATAAAATTCTTAGAATTTCTAAAATATAATAATTATATTTTATTTTTTTTAATAATTATATTTTAACAGTGAATTTTTTGATTATACATAAAATATATAATAGTATATTTAAAATGTTATATAAATAATAATTTTATTTTTAATAAAAACATTTTTCTTTAGTAGTATAATTAATGTTACAGAGGTACAGATGAGGAAAAGTTTGTTCCCATTTCCTTTCCTCTCTCCTCTCTCTCTCTCTCTCTCTC
>NW_007863063.1:0-614 GCF_000696425.1 Galeopterus variegatus
AAAAGCAAATATAAGTAGGAAACAAGAAAGATTACAACAGAAACATATTAAATAGGGAATTTAAAAAAATAGAGAAAATCAACACAACTAAAAGTTGATTCTTTAAAAAGACCAACAAAATTTGCAAACTTTTATCTAAAATGACCAAGAAAAAAAGAGAGAAGACCAAAATTACTAAAATCAGAAATAAAGAAGGGGCATTATTACACTGTCATTATGGTTTTTTTGTGGTGGTAAGATTTAGTTTCTTTCTCTTTCTTATTTGCATTTTTGTTCTACTGGTGGGTTTTGTTCCTTCTCGTGTACCCATGGTAGTGATTGTCATTTTTCTGATTCCAGGTGCAGGACTTCCTTGAGGATTTCTTGCAGGGCTGGTCAGGTGGTGGTGAGCTCCCGCAGTTTTTGTTTGTCTGGAAAATACACTATTTCCCCCTCATTTCTAAAGGATAGCCTGGGTTTAGTATTCTTGGCTGGCAGTTTTTTCTTTCAGTATTTTGAATATATCATCCCATTTTCTTCTGGTCTATAGAGTTAGTATTGGGAAGTCTGCAGTTATTCTGATAGGGGCTCCCTTATAGGTGACTTGACACATTTCTCTTGCTTCTTTTAAGATG
>NW_007863064.1:0-614 GCF_000696425.1 Galeopterus variegatus
GTGATCAACCTTAGCAAAGGACTTAACTCAAAGTAACCAAATTCATACATGCTGATACATAAACCAAATGCCAGTACATTAATTTACAGTGAGAGTATAATTCCTAGGAGAACCTAAATATTCATGTTAGTTAATCAGAACATACTTTCCATCCATTTAGGAGTCTCCACATGGAGAAGAAAATTATAGTTATACAGTTGCTTGGTGAGCATGTGATCAGAGGAAAAAGTTAATTAAAGGCAGCATGACTTAGGATAAAAGCTTTTGAGTCAGGTAGACCAAGGTTCTTTGTAAAATGCTTTTGTAAGTAACCAATTTCACCCATAAAGGACTGATGGCCTTTTAATTTTATTTTTAAATAATGATTTTATTTCAATCTTCTTGAAGGGCATTCATAATTCTCCCATGTCCTGACTGTAACTTATACTATAAAATCAACATCTACTCCAATTATAATCCCAAATTAAATTAATGAATATGTTATTATGTGCTTAGTTTTTCATCGTCTTGGTTGGAGCTCAAAATTTTATGTTGCTGTGATGTTTGGGGGCTGGGATCATCTTCGATAGCTTTCTGCCCCCATATTATGGAATTTGTTTGAATCAAGTAAGCCA
>NW_007863065.1:0-614 GCF_000696425.1 Galeopterus variegatus
CCAAAGCAATCTACAGATTCAATGCAATCCCCATCAAAACACCAATGATGTTCTTCACAGAAATAGAAAAAACAGTCCTAACATTCATATGGAATAACAAAAGACCCTGAATAGTCAAAGAAATCCTGAGCAAAAATTAAATAAATAAAGCCAGAGGCATTACACTACCTGATTTCAAACTATACTACAAAGCTAAGTAACCAAAACAGCATGGTATTGGCAAAAAAACTGACACATGTACCAATGGAACAGAATGGAGAACCCAGAAATCAACCCGGGTACTTACAGCCAACTGATCTTTAACAAAGGCAACAAGAACATACATCGGGGAGAGGACTGCCTCTTCAGTAAATGGTGCTGGGAAAACTGGATATTCATGTGTAGAAAAGTGAAACTAGACCATATACCAAAATGAACTCAAAATGGATTAAAGACTTATCTATAAGACCTGAAACTATAAAACTCCTAGAAGAAAACATAGGCGAAACACATTCAGGATGTAGGACTGAGCAAAGACTATGAATAAGACCCCCAAAGCACAAGCAACAAAACAAAAAGTAAACAAATGGGATTATATCAAACTAAAAAGCTTCTACACAACAAAGGAAACAATC
>NW_007863066.1:0-614 GCF_000696425.1 Galeopterus variegatus
ATTTAGATATGAATAGACCTCTAGCAATAATAGATTTCTATCTTGACATAGCAGGAAATAATCTACTTCTGTGTTGAATTATGAAGGTAAAAATGTTTTCAATTTTTTTGTTTCAAAATGTAACATAAAATTCTCTTTTAAGGAAATTATTAAAATACCACTGCAATATCAATCTTATTTGTTACTATTTAAGTTACCAATTTTTATATAGCCCTTTACATTTTAAAAAATAGTTTTTTGGGAGTTTGAGGATATAGGTGAGAAGCTAGGCAATTCAGTTCTACCAGAGCGTTTGTTTATGCAAGTGTACACATCAGCTGCATCTCAATGCAAATAATCTGCTTCTTCAAAACTGATCATCTTAATACAGCAACTGGCACCTCCCTACTGTAATACGCTTCCCACTTAAGAATTGCTGTTTTAGACCATCCCACCAGATTTTCCAAATGGATATAGAGTAAAGAATAGGAGATATGTGTCATTCTATCACACCTTTTATTTTATATTATGCAATTATTTTAGTTCATGTGAGTTTAGACCATAGGAACCTTTTAAACATTTGGTAGTCAATGCGAAGATACATTAGAACTAGTTAAATAAATTGCAAATTTTTT
>NW_007863067.1:0-614 GCF_000696425.1 Galeopterus variegatus
ATCCTTTTTATTTTCATTTATCATTCTTTAACTATATTTGTGTGATATTTTATATTTGCTGAAAAAAAGAACCTCATCTGACTTGGCCCTTCTCTCTTAATTTTTTTTGCTGTAGGATATCTGTGGTTCATTTGTGTAGGAGAATGCTAAGACAGGAGGTAATGAAAGCCTGAGTCTCCCGGCTCTTTCATCTTCGTACTTATTTTCTGAAGTGCATTCCTTCACGAAATCATGGTCAGCTCCACCCTTCCTAAAATAACACTGCGGCACTTCAAGATCTATCCTCAGCCCTCCCCAACTACCCTAATTGCACATAAAACTACCGTGTTGTAGTATCTGAGAAGGTGCTGTCAGGGCAGGCTACATAATTTACGGGGCTCAGTGCAAAATGAATACGCTTGACCCCTTGTTCAAAATGCACATGAAAAAGTACATTTAAAAGTACCAAAATAAAGGGCTGGCTGGTTAGTTCAGTTGGTTGGCACATGGTGTTGATAACACCAAGGACCAGGGTTTGGTCTCTGTACTGACCAGAAACAAAAGACAAAAGTACTGAAATAAAAAGCTTTCTTCTTTCTTCTGCCCTCTCTTCACTTGTCATGGTGTTTTTTTTT
>NW_007863068.1:0-614 GCF_000696425.1 Galeopterus variegatus
TTGGCGCCGCTCCCGCGCCCCGCTCAGCCAGTGAGCGGGAACCGGTCCACATGCGGGATCTGAACCCTCGGCAGGAGCGCCGCCGTGCCTTCCAAGCGGCGCACTATAGCAGTGCGCCACCGGGCTGGCCCGGCATTGGCCTTTTTGATGCTGAAGTTATAAGGAAAAAAAAAATAGACCAATTTCAGTGACATGAAATTCCTGTAAAGTTAACTTTACTCTTTCCTGATTTTAAAATATTTAGTTGGAAAATCTATTTGAAGAACTTTCAGATAAAGTGACTACCTGAACACTAACTTCTAGCTCCTTCTCTTATATTCTGCTGTGTAATGAAAATATAATAGACAAACCCAGAATTAATGTTGGCAACTAGGAAAGAATGCTGGAAATTTGCCATAACATTTCAGGAGCTTATGCTTGATACGATATAGATTGATGGGAACTCTGAGAGCTGAATTTGAAATTTTTCTTTTGGTGCAGTAGATTAGCATAAAAAATTCTGGAAAATTTCCATAGAAGACAAAAGCACCATTGGGAGAGGAAGAAACCCTCCATGTGGGCTCACTTTCACTACTGTAATTTAAGGAAATTAAAGAAACCTTTATCCAAGAACC
>NW_007863069.1:0-614 GCF_000696425.1 Galeopterus variegatus
GAGAAGTGTCAAATCACCTAAAAGGGAGCCCCAATCAGACTAACATCAGACTTTTCATCACGAACCCTAAAAGCCAGAAAGAAACGGGATGATATATTCAAAATACTAAAAGACAGAGATTGCCAGCCAAGAATACTCTACCCTGCAAGGCTATCCTTCTGAAATGAAGGGCAAATAGTATATTTCTCAGACAGACAAAAACTGTGGGAGCTCACTACCACATGACCAGCCTTACAAGAAATTCTCAAGGGAGTACTGGGTTTGGTACCTAAAAAACAACTACAACTGCCATAAAAACCCAAGAAAAATCAAAACCCACTAGTATAATAAAGATGGCATCTATGAAGAGAAAACAAACAAACAAACAAAAAAGGCTATCTACAACCCAAGGAACCAACAAATACAGAAAACAAACAGTAAATCAGAAAGAAAGGAACAAAAGACACTTAAGACATCCAAACAAAAATCAATAAAATGCTAGGATTAAATCGACACTCTTCGGGGCTGGCCCGGTGGCACACTGGAGAGTGCGCTGCTTGGGAGCGCGGCGGCTCTCCCGCCAAGGGTTCAGATCCCATGTGGAGACCGGTTCCCGCTCACTGGCTGAGCGTGGT
>NW_007863070.1:0-614 GCF_000696425.1 Galeopterus variegatus
ATTTCCTGTTCATTTCTGTAGGATAGCCTTGCAAACCATTAGCTAGGCTAATTAAAAAAGAAGACCTAGATAACAAAAACTAGAAATGAAAAAGTAGACATCACAACTGATACCACAGAAATGAAAAGAATCATTAGAGACTAACACTAACAACTGTATGCCAAGAAATTAGGAAACATGGAGGAAATGGTTATATTTCCATACACATAGAAACTACTAATACTGAGCCAAAAAGAAATAGAAAACTTGAACAGAAAAATAACAAGCAATGATATTGAAACTGTAATCAGAAACCACCCAGGAAGAAAAGCCCATGACTAGATGGATTTACCACCAAATTCTACCATACATTTAAAGAGGAATTGATACCAATTCTCTTCACACTGTTCCAGAAAGTTGAAACAGAGGCCATTCTCCTATACTCATTCTATGTGGCCATCTTTGTCCTGATACCAAAACCAGACAAAGATACAACAAAAAGAAAACTGTAGGCCAATATCTTTGAACATATATGCAAAAATACTCAATAAATTATGGAATACAGCAACACATCAAAAAATTATATACTGTGACCAAGTGGAATTCATCCCAGAGATGCAAGGATGATTCAACAC
>NW_007863071.1:0-614 GCF_000696425.1 Galeopterus variegatus
ATTTATTCCTAACCCTAAACATAGACATGTCTTAATAAGTCTAAAATAATTGCTACTTCTTGCTCACTAGGTTCAATCAACATAATGTCACCAATGTAATAAATGTGAAGTTGTGTAAGGGAAACACAATCAAGATCCCTGCAAACTAAATTATGACATAGTGCTAGAGAGTTGATATACCCCTAATGATAGGTCAGTGAAGGTATATTGCTGGCCTTGCCAGCTAAAAGCAAGCCACTTCCAGTGGGCCTTGTAGACAGAGATAAAGGAAAAGCATTTGCCAGATCAATAGCTGCAAACCAGGTACCAGAGGATGTGTTAATTTGCTTAAGCAATGAAACCACATCTGGTACAGCAGCTGTAATTGGAGTCATCATCTGATTAAGTTTACTATAATCCACTGTCATTCTTCAAGATCCATCTTTTTTCTACACAGAACAAATAGATGACTTGAATGAGGATGTGGTGGTAATCATCACCCCTACATCCTTCAAGTCCTTCCTGATAGCACTAATTACTGCAATCTCTCTAGGAATGTAGTATTGCTTTTGACTTACTACTTTCTTAAGGCCCTATAGGTAGTTCTAATGGCTTTCACTTGGCCTTTCCCACCA
>NW_007863072.1:0-614 GCF_000696425.1 Galeopterus variegatus
CCCTTGGCAGGAGCGCCACCACGCTCCCAAGCGGCGCACTGTAGCAGTGCACCACCAGGCTGGCCCCGAGCCTCAGCTTCTTCACCTCTAAAATGGGAATAATAATATTTTCTACTTTATAGGGTTGTTAGGAGGACTGAAATGAGTTAATGTTTGTGAAATGCTTAGAAAAGTGCCTGGATAATATTAGGTACCATATACATGTTTGATAAATAAAAAACTAAATGCAAGAAGCAGAAGGAAACATCAAATCACTTTAATTAAAATTCTCAAGAGATAGAAGAGATGATACCACATTCATACACACAAGCACAGGATGCTATTAAAAAGGAACATTGAGAGAAATAGAAAAGAATTTCTGTAAATTAAAAATATGATTGCAAACATTTTTTAAAATCCATACACAGATTACAATTGAGGATATCTCCCAAAAAGTAAAACAAAAAGACAAATGAGGAACCTGGGAGAGATAAAACATAAAAATCAGGGGGTCAATCCAGGAAGCCTAACATCCTCCTACTAGAAGTTCTAGAATAACAAATCCAAGAGAATAGAGAAAAAGACATTGTCAGAGAATTAGTGTAACAAAAGTTCATAACTGAAGTATATGATTT
>NW_007863073.1:0-444 GCF_000696425.1 Galeopterus variegatus
TAGCTCTATCTGTAGTTGTTTGAGAAACCTCCATACTGTTTTCTATAATGGCTGTGCTAATTTGCAGTCCCACCAACAGTTTAGAAGAATTCCCCTTTCCTGCATCCTTGCCAGCATTTGTTATTTTAGGTCTTTTTAATAATGGCCACTCTAACTGGGGTGAAATGATATTGTAATGTGATTTTGATTTGCATTTCCCTGATGGTTAATGATGCTGAGCATTTTTTCATGAACCTGTTGGCCATTTGGCCATTTGTATGTCTTCCTTTGAAAAATGTCTGTTCATCACCTTTGCCCATTTTTAATTGGATTATTTAATTTTTTTACTGTATAGTTGTTTGACTTTGAATATTCTGGATATTAATCCCTTGTCAGATGTATCATTTGCAAATATTTTCTCCTATTCCATAGGTTGTCTTTCCACTCTGTTGATTGTTTCCTTTG
>NW_007863073.1:6076-6690 GCF_000696425.1 Galeopterus variegatus
TATAAGAGATTACTCACAATAAAATAGTTTAGATTTATATTATATACATATTCATATGTAGGGGACAAGAGGATTGACTTCCTCTTTTAATTCTCAGCATCAGTTATTATTATCTATGTCCTGCACAATTCCACATTCCACAAACCCATGGTTTTCCAAGTTTCTCATTGGCATCACAAACTGGCTGCCAGAAAGTTTCAAGCATGTCACAGTTTGTGATAAAGGTGAGGGCAAGGTAAATGTGGTTAGAATTTCCAGTGGCTAGCAGGGAAAGCTGCATCAAATACATCTTTCACTAAGAAAAAAAGAGATGCATCACATACAGTGGTGTTTACAATATAAACATGTTATAATGAATACTATTCTCGTAACACACACAAACAGTACTAGACTTGTTATGGAAGAGTCTGGTGATATAAAGTGGAAGCCTACCAAAGCCATCCAAGATTACTGTAACTAGTAATCAGTTTCTTTATTAAAAGCTAATATATTCAGGTCAAATGTTATACTACACAGCATGATAAAACGGATGTAAAATACGATTTTTATTAGCACGTGAACAAATGATTAATGCAGACACATTGAAGGTAAAAGACAGCAAGTATGGCTACAAC
>NW_007863073.1:12234-12454 GCF_000696425.1 Galeopterus variegatus
CATCTTAATTCACATATTTATTGCCTTCAAATATTCATCTTAGTTTTATTTATGTCTTTCTAAAAACTATTCTTACAAAAGCTAGTTTATTACTTGTTATCAAACACTTAGATTGTTCTACTACAATGTGTTTTTATGAGGGAATAAAGGAGTTGAAGACTTTAAAATAAAGGTTTTATTTAATATTTATAAACTAAAAATGAAATTTTAATTAGTTAAA
>NW_007863074.1:0-614 GCF_000696425.1 Galeopterus variegatus
AAATAATAAGGTAAGTCTCCTGAATTGTTGATAAACATTTTTTCCCTACTAGGATGTCTGCCTCTGTGTGTGTGTGTGTGTGTGTGTGTGTGTGTGTGTGTGTGTGTGTGAGATTAGCTCATAAAAGTCTGATTATTACCTTTCATGTTTTCACTATTGAAATCCTCATATTTTTTCACATTCATTAGGGAGAGGAGATCAATTTTAATCACCAGATTTTAAGTTTTAATTTTACAATTTAGATATAAAACTGGAGTGGCAGGAAATTGCTGCTTATCTTTTCCTCGAAGCCCATTCCCCTCACATGTGCTTTCTTATTTCCTAGCCTGGGACCATGCTTATCCAACTTTTGAGATGACTGAACTCCAGACAGGAGAGTTATTATATTATTTATCTATTATTGTGTAACAAATCACCCCATATTTGATGTCTTAAGACAACAAACATTTCTTATTTCATCCACATGTCTGAGGGTCAGGAATCTCAGAGTGGCTTGGCTGTGTGTCTGGCTCAGGGTCTCTCATGGGTTGCTATCAGTCTGCTGCTGGGGCTACAGTTACTTCAAGACTTCACTGGGGCCGGAAAACCTCCTTCCAAGCTCACTTATGTGGTTG
>NW_007863075.1:0-614 GCF_000696425.1 Galeopterus variegatus
AATTCACTAAGCACATTCGACCTTACATTTCTGTCTTCTGCCTGGAAAACACTCAACCTGCGTGACTCACTGCTTTATTACATTCAGCAAAGCTTTCTCTGACCATCACATGTAAATTACAAACTCCAAAACTCCACACCACGTGTCCTAATTCCCATTCTCCACTTATTATTCAGTGTTACATTTATGGCATACTGGACTTGGTTATTTACTTTATTTCTTCCTACTACAATACACTCTCAGAAAGCATAGATTCTATTATGTTCATTAATCTATTGCTGAGTTTAGAACAGTGCCTAAATAATAAAAGGCAGAGCATAATATATACGTTATATATATTTAGAATTTTATTTTTTGTTAATTGGTCTATTTAACAGTTTTTTTTTTCTTTTTTGATTATTAAAATTTTTCTAATAAATTTATTTGGCGTTTTTATACATTAAGATTATAAATAGTTTGTAAAATATGTCAAATTTCCTAGGATAATGATGACCTTTGATTATTATTTGTGATATATAATGGTGCAGATATTTTAGATATTTATTAATGCAATTTTTTAAATAGTCCACTTACAGTTTCTTTCCGTGACTCCATTTTTACAAAGGCTTTTTACT
>NW_007863076.1:0-614 GCF_000696425.1 Galeopterus variegatus
CAGGAGCTCTAATAAACACGCCCATTCATGAATTCACATGTACATGTGCATACAACTTGTACACTAGCCCTAAGACCCCGTCAGCAAATCTCACCAGGATCCCTAAGAATACAACTTGGTTCTTTCCTCCAGGATCATTTTGGGCACTCAGGCAGATGTAGGGACTCAGGGCACCATGGTGGATGGTCCTGCCTTTGCATAGAGTTCGTGCCAGACACAAAAAGAGAATTAGCAGCTCAGGCCTAGGTCCTGGGCTTCACCCACCAGAGAGTAAATCTTGCAGAGCCCTCTCTTCCTCTGAAATGGGCCTCTGCAATGGCTCAAGTGGACCTGCTTAGGAAGGGCTTGATTGCCGCCTGGTGGCCATGTCTGACATCTCCAGCCCCAGCTCCTTAGCACCTCAGTCCATTCATTCATGAAACATGTACTGAGCCCCCTGCTGTAGGCCAGGGAGGGAAGATTTACTCTCATTGAATGAGTGAACATCTCCTCCTCCCAAGAAGAGGTCAGTAGACTGTAGGAGATTGATATGCAAAGCAACAATTGCAATACAAGTTGATTAGTCCTATTATAGAGGTAAGCTTAGGGTACAATAGAAGTTAAAAAAAAAAAAA
>NW_007863077.1:0-614 GCF_000696425.1 Galeopterus variegatus
ATCTAAACTTGGGTTATCATCTCACGTAACTTGCAGGAAAATCTATTACATGATTCTTGATGTCTTAAATTATATAAGCTCCAAGCCATTATTTATTTATTTATTTATTGGTCAGGTAGTGGAGCATATGCGATCCTGAACAAGAATCCCTGTTTTTTTTTTTTTTTTTTTTTTTTTTTTTTTTTTTTTTCCGTGTCCGGCAACGGATCCCAACCCCCAGTGTTCCCCCCGTACCGGATCGGGACCAGCAACGGGATCGCACCCCTCGGTGTTGCCCCCGCGCCTCACTCAGCCAGTGAGAGGGAACCGGTCTGTATGTGGGATCCGAACCCCCGGCGGGAGCGTGCGCTTCCCAAGCGGCGCACTTATCCAGTGCACCACCAGGCCGGCCCAAGAATCACTGTTTTTAGCTAATATTTGATGTAGTTCTCTCCAATGACAGAATTATTGGTGTAACTTGGAAGGAGGAGTTCCTGAAAGAAAATCTGCAGTCTGAATACTAAAAATGTGATTTGTTTAAGGAAAAGACAAAGTTTAAAAAACATTGTGTGCTGACAATATAGGCCCACAAATCAGGCGTGTAAAAAATTAACAGTCAAGCAAACTATAGTACA
>NW_007863078.1:0-614 GCF_000696425.1 Galeopterus variegatus
TGTGTTATAATCCTTGCACACTATTCATGATCTGTTTAACCTAAGCAAAGTTGTTTAACCTATTTAAATCTTATCTTTTGCTTTAGTAGTAAATGGGGATAGTAATAGCAAAACCCCCAAAGGTTCTTCTTTGCTTTACTGATGTTTTTATTCTTACAAAACAATGTTCTTATGAACATGGTTTGGAACCAGGGGTGATTTTTTCATACAGAGAACTTTGGACCATGTCTAGAGACCTTTTCTGTTGTCACTGCTGGGTGAGAAGGTCAGGCTACTGGCATCTAGTAGTTAGAGGCCAGGGACACTGCAAAATATCCTACAAGACAGAAGACAGCTTCCTCTCCCATAACAAAGAATTACCTGCTCTAAAATGGCAATGGTGTTATATATTCTCCCTATGATTTCTTCTATTTCTCTTTAAGATTGAATTTTAAACATCTGCTAACCTACGGGATGACTTCTGACATGTAACTCTTTCATTCACACCCATAGAAAACTGTTATCATTAAGAGACAAAGGCATAAACTGGTTTCCAGCCTATCTCCCTCTGTGTGTGACCAATTGCTCTAATACTATTTGATGGATCTTGGATGTGATGAGCACCATTTTGCACA
>NW_007863079.1:0-614 GCF_000696425.1 Galeopterus variegatus
CCATGTTCATCGCACCTCTGTTTACAATAGCCAAGACATGGTACCAACCTAAATGTCCATCAATGGACGATTGGATAAGGAAAATGTGGTATATATACAGCATGGAATACTACTCTGCCATAAAAAAGAATGAAATGCTCCCATTTGCAACAACATGGATGAGCCTGGAGAAACTCACGTTGAGTGAAATAAGCAAAGCTCAGAGAGATAAATACTTCATGTACTCACTCATATGTGGGAGCAAGAGAGAAAGAAAGAAGGAAAGAAAGAGCACAGTAGTGCATTGGACATGCAGAGAGAGAGAACATTCTATGGGCTGCAAAGTGGAGTGGGAGGGGAGGAGGAGGGAAGTTGGGGATAATCGAGTGGGGGACATGAGGTACAGATGCAATTTGTGGTTATTGGTATACAGCCAGTATGAATCTGGCCCCCACATCACGGGCATGAGGGGTGGCAATCAGCTTTGTATCTCACGAATATGCATAACCAATAAATAAAATTAAAAACTAAATAATAAATAAAAATAAAATTATAATGAAACTGGCACCTAAATAAAAAAACAGAAAAAAGAAAAGAAAAAAACCCTAAAATTTATGTAGAACCACAAAAAACCT
>NW_007863080.1:0-614 GCF_000696425.1 Galeopterus variegatus
AAAGGAGCTGAATAGGCATTTCTCAAAGGAAGATATACAAATGCCCAACAGACACATGAAAAAAATGCTCAACATCACTCAGCATCCAGGAAATGCAAATCAAGACCACTTTCAGATACCATCTCACTCCAGTCAGAATGGCTAATATCCAAAAGACTGTGAATGATGAGTGCTGGAGAGATTATGGAGAAAAAGGAACTCTCATACACTGCTGGTGGAACTGCAAAATGGTGCAGCCTTTACGAAATATGGTATGGAGGTTCCTCAAACAATTACAGATAGATCTACCATATGACCCAGCTATTCCACTGCTGGGAATATACCCAGAGGAATGGAAATCATCATCCTGAAGGTATACCTGTTCCCCAATGTTCATCACAGCACTCTTTACAATAGCCAAGAGTTGGAACCAGCCCAAATGTCCATCATCAGATGAGTGGATAAGGAAACTGTGGTGTATCCACACAGTGGAATTCTACTCTACTATAAAAAAGAATGAAATACTACCATTCTCAACAACATGGATGGACTTTGAGAAAACTATATTAAGTGGAACAATTCAGGCACAGAAAGAGAAATACCACATGTTCTCACTTATTTGTGGGAGCTAAAAA
>NW_007863081.1:0-614 GCF_000696425.1 Galeopterus variegatus
GACGTTATTTTTCCTAATAAGGTATGCCCTCAGGAGAAACAACTTAACCAAAGTCTAACCCACTGGGGTTTTATCAGAGCTTAACGACATTGCAGAAGAGAAATAACCCAATTCCAGCTCTCTTTAGCCATCCTGTCCCACCAAAATGGGAGGAGGGTGTAGACTGAGAAGCACTTGTGAAGTTCACAATCCAGAGGCACAGGCTCTCTAAAAGACTGAGACCTAATCACAGGACTACAGAATGCTTCCCCTCCCCCTACGCCTTGCTACCACATTACTAAAGGCCCATCTATAGCAGTTTTTTTTTTTTTTTAACCCAATACATCATATCAAGAAAAAAAAATTACAAGGCAAAGAGATGGAGCATACATCAGAACTAGACTCAGTTTGGCAAGGATGTTGGATTTATTAGACCAGGAATTTAAAACAATTATGATTAGTAAGCTAAGGGCTCTAATGAACAAAGTAGGTAGCATGCAAAAACTGATGGGCAATGTAAGCAGACAGATGGAAATCCTAAGAAAGAGCCAAAAGGAAATGCTAGAGATCAAAAACACAGTAGCAGGAATGAAGAATGCCTTAGATGAGTTTATTGGTAGACTGCACACTGCTGA
>NW_007863082.1:0-614 GCF_000696425.1 Galeopterus variegatus
CTTTCAAATCAGCATTTCTTTGCATCTTTTATGCTCGGGGACCCAAGATTCCCTTCAGGTGCTATGAATACATTTGAAGAGAAAACAGTCACTAGCATCCCCCAAACCAAGCCAGACTTCTCAACATCTGGAGAATGCTACCACAGTGCATTCCCAAGCTGGCATTTTCTCAGTGCCCTGAATAAATAAATAAAACTCCATACCTTCTCAAGTTTATGTCACTAACTGGTAGCTGCTTGGGGATGCATATTTCTGTTATTGTCCACCAAGGACTCTCTGCAATAGTGGAATGTACATTCAAGATAGGCAAGAGATAAACAGTGAAAAACAACAAGTTTGGAAAATTTTAAGTAAAGACATTCAGGAAATATCTCCAAATCATTTTGGAAATGTACTAAACTCAAAAAAAGAAACAAACGAACAAAAAAAAAAAAAAGAAAAGAAAAGAAAAGAAAAACAATGAGAAGAAGAACAAAGGAAGAAAAGAAGGCTTAGGACATATAAACTGGGCAGAGAAGGGGGCTGGATAGGATTGTGTTATAATACTGAAATCTAAACCGAGAAGATCAACAGAGCCAGCCATTCTCCAGTGAAAAAGATGTGGAAAGAAATGT
>NW_007863083.1:0-614 GCF_000696425.1 Galeopterus variegatus
TAAGGGCCAGACATAAATTCTAGTGAGAAAATAGAAAGTTCAGCCAAAACCCTTGCATAATTTGAAGTTTCAAAGTATTTTGATAATTTGTGTTTGAGAATTAACATACGTTATGGAAACAAGATGGCTCTGGTAGGGCACCCCTAGTAACAGACCCAGAGGATTCCAGGACACTGGGGTTACATGAGGACCAACCCTTAACAAGGCAACTCCACCTGTTCCTAGAAGGACATGGGGGCTGGGGATGGGAGGGGGAGGATGTCAAAATGTAACTTCCTGCTTGCCGTGATGTGGTCCTAATCTCCATTCAGATCTGTCAAGTGGCAAAGCCAAAAGGGAAATGAGGAACGGGTGGCTTGGACGTTGTCCAGAGGATGCTCTGGGAAGCAGCCTTAGTGGAGAGGTTCCAGTTCTCTGCTGATCTGTGAAAATGAGGTAGCCAGTCAACAAATGTGCTAGTGTCTGCTCAGAGCCAGGCCTGTGCCAGGAACAAAAAGGGGGGTGGGACAGAGCAAGTGGGTGAGCCTCAGCCCCTGCTCTGGAGGCACCCCACGCCCATTGGGCCAATTTCTCAGCATCACCCACCTGCAGCCATCTGTGGTCACCCCTGGCTA
>NW_007863084.1:0-614 GCF_000696425.1 Galeopterus variegatus
TTGGGGCTTTGTTGGGATTGATGGCATGTTCTGGTAGCTGCTGGTTTGTTTTATTTTTTTATTTTTTTACCATTATCTTCCTTTGCTCCCTATAGTATAGGAGGCTATAGAGTCACAGCTAAACAGTCGTCTGCCCCTGGCCCTGCTATGTCTCCTATTATCAGCTGCCACCATGACTACAGAACAAGAACAAGGAGAAATGAGGACATAATTCAGTCATCAGAAAATGGGATTCAGGAAGTGACAGTTGCTGACTCGTTTACCTTGAAATAAAATATCTTGACATCTTGGGGGTCAGTCTGAGCTGCCCTTGTGGATAATTTTCTATAAATTTCCCCAAACTTAGCCCCCAAGCACCTCTCACTTTACCTCTACACACCCAAAAAACTCACTTAATAAATGATGATGACAGGAAATGTCCAGGTTTTGTGGAAACTAAAGCATAAGCGTGGGGGGAGTGGGCTCCTTCTGTAAGAAAAAGGATGCAAAATTATAAATATAAAATTGAGTATGAAATTGAATATTTATTTCAAATGGGAAAAGAAATTACAATATTTATAAAGCTGACAAATACTTTAAAAATCCATAAAAGTAATATCTTCATTATTTGGCCA
>NW_007863085.1:0-614 GCF_000696425.1 Galeopterus variegatus
GGAAACTAGTGTATTTAGTGACATTTTCTATCTACATATCTCAGAGTGTTCAACTCACCTTGGCTAAGTTTACAATGGCATTTTGGACATTGTGGTGTATACATAGCTCATGTACTAAGATACTGTTTAATAAATATTGGTCTAATAATAATTCACTATATTATTAAGGAATTATTAAGTAATCCCTATAAATCCTGATGCATAGTAACTGTACTGAATGTTCTACATAAATCATTTAACTTAAATGCCTTTAGTAATACTAGGAGGTGAATACTATTAATATCTTGATTTTAGAGATGATAAAACAGATTTGGAAAGATGTGTCTTACCTAAAATTTCATATATATGTAGTAGATGTAGGATTTGAAATCCAACAATATGACTCCACCATATAGTTTGATAATTCACCATAAATAATCAGTGGTGTGGAACATAGCATCTTACGCATAGGAAATAACTTACCCTCAACAACTGATTTATTGTCTTAAAAGATCCTAGTGTCCAGTCAGAACCATGCAATTTTTTTTAAGTCTGTTTAACTTTAGAATGCTGCATTTGCACTGAATTTTAATTATGTTTTTCACCAAGTTGTTGGCAGCATGATTTAGGCAGCT
>NW_007863086.1:0-614 GCF_000696425.1 Galeopterus variegatus
ATAGGATCCGAACCCGCAGCGGGAGCGCTGCTGCACTCCCAGTGCCGCACTCTCCCGAGTGAGCCACGGGGTCGGCCCGTATCCTGAACATTTTGAACAATATTATGAGATTCTAGGTCATCTTAATTCCTATGGAGAATGCTCATATTTTTCTCAGTACAAAAGCAGCCCAGTAGCCCTTACGCCATAATTTCTGACCAGCCTTCTGTGGATTGTGGTTCCAATGTCAGTTAAGTTTTCAAAGTCTTTGCAGTGCTATTTGTATCTGTCCCATGTGTGCATCACCCTGTTGCCAGTCTGGGACCTGGTAATAGTCTAACCCATACTTCATTTCTCAAAGTCTAGGTATGCTACTTGTGGTCAAATTTCTATATGCACAGCACATGGGTAAGCCCAGGAGTTCATAATAAAATTTAAAGAGTTTATTTTCCAAACCTCTCTCCCACCATCTTCCCAGTACTTTCTAAGTCAATGGGGTTCCCTTTTTCCCATTATCTAGTCAGAAAGCTAAGACTTTATGTTGCTCTGCCATACAATTTCCGTGATAGTGCTAATGTCTGTGTATCTTGCCACTGGGATCCTTTGATTGTTTTTTTTTTTTTTTTTTTTTTTTT
>NW_007863087.1:0-614 GCF_000696425.1 Galeopterus variegatus
TGGTGAAAATAGTACCTAGTATACAGGGTTACTATTGTAAGGGTAAAATTAGTCAGCATACATAAAGTGCTCCGAGTGGCCACCAGCACGTAATCAGCGGTAGAGTTACTAGCTACGTAACTAAAGCTTAGTTGTGCTCATAACTCCTAGGTGGTTATTGTCATTGTCACTGCTATATTGCAGACCCCCAAACAGTTTGTCACTGCTATATTGCAGACCCCCAAACAGTCCTACCTCTGGGATTTGCATGGGTTCTGCCCTCCATCTGGAGGGGCCCTTCTTCTCTCTCCTCATCTGCCTTTCCTTTCACCTTGCTGGCTCCTCCACAGCATTCAGGCCTCAGTTTAGACATCACCTCCTCCAAGAAGGCATCCGTGACCCGGGGCTGGGACTAGGGTAAGGTGAGTGAGGCACTCGCCTTGGTGCAACATTTGGGGGGGGGAGTCAAAAAACTGACTAATTAAGATAAATAATATTTTAATGAATTTTTTTTTAAAAATTAAGGTTAGGGCCGGCCCAGTGGCGCACTGTTACAGTGCGCCGCATGGGAAGTGCGGCAGCGCTCCCGCCGAGGGTTCGGATCCCACGTACAGACCGGCCACTCACTGGCTGAG
>NW_007863088.1:0-614 GCF_000696425.1 Galeopterus variegatus
GAGAGAGAGGTGCACAGACAAAGAACTCTGGAGAGGTGAGGAGGGTCCCCCATGAATACTCAGCAGGGTACTGGTTGGTGCATGCATATGAGAAAACTACTTGAGGCAGGGGGTAAAAAAAAAAAAAAAAAACCATCAGGAAAGATTAAACAGTGTCCAGCATTCTCATAGGGTTTGGAATAGTACAGGTTCCCATCAAGCAGACTGGAAAATCACATAATTCATGAGTTATTGGGTAGCATACATAGAATGGCCTTGCTCAATAGTGAGAAATAATTAGCCCTAGACTAAAAACAACTTAAGTACCACCTAACAAATCTTAAAAGAGTCTAAAGGATCAAACTGTCACCAAGTAACTTAACTGAGCCTCAGAACTAAGATTAAGGATACTTATAGGAATACAAAAATATGCATCATACAACAAGGTAAAATTCACAATGTTTGGCATAAAATTAAGATCACCAGGAATGCAAAGAAGCAGGAAAGTACAACCCATAATGAGAAGAAAAATTAACTAATTGAAACTGATCCAGAATTGACAAAGATGTTAGAATTAGCAGACAAGGAAATTAAAACTGTTATTGTGACTTTGTTCCAGATGTTCAAAGTGTTAA
>NW_007863089.1:0-614 GCF_000696425.1 Galeopterus variegatus
ACTCTCTCTCTCTCTCTCTCTCTCTCTCTCTCTCTCTCTCTCTCTCTCTTTCCTGGCTAGTTTAAGTCAAAATGAAGGAACAACTTTTTAAAATCCTAGGATGCTCCTCTGGTGATGATCATTACAAGAAGCCTACATTTCAATCTTTATCATATGCACCAGTGCTGCTTCATCCTCTACCACATATTTGTCACTAACACAACTTAAACTATGGTTGAACTATATCATTAAAACTTCAAATATTCTGATTGGTTTCCCAAATTTAAAAAACAAAAACAAAATATTAATCAAAATTTTCCAAGTTTTCTCTATCTGCTTATGAGTCACCATACTCAGTAATGGCAAAATGGAATATATTGAAAGGATAATGGTGATATGAGCATATGACATGACATCTACCTCAGAGGTTGCATAAAATAATTCTACAAACTCCCCATGCATACCATTCCATTTCACAGAACCATACATTTAATTCTGATTCGCACTATTACTCAGGGTTCACCAGAGAAATAGAACCAACAGGATATACACATATGGATATATAGAATAAGATTTATTTCAGGAGACTGGCTCATGATTACACATGTCAAGTTTCACAATCTGCTGTCTGCAAG
>NW_007863090.1:0-614 GCF_000696425.1 Galeopterus variegatus
AAATGGAGAGCAGCAATTGGCCTGGGGGTGGGAGGGCTTATATAGACTCTAAGGAAGGCTGACATAATCAGGGAGGGGTTTGTTGCTGGAGCGGAAGATAAGGCTGAGGGATGCAATCAGGTGGAAGATTGCACCCGTGCAGAAGTAGAAGAGTTTCTGGTAAGGGAAAGGCTGTGCTCAGTGTGTGTAAAAATTGCACTGGTCACTTCCAAGATGGCACTAGTTACATCCAAGATCCATCATTCCCACCTTTTAAGTATAGGGAGAAGAGAATAGGGGCAAAGGTCTCATTCTTCTGAAGCTACTTCCTGCTAGAGATGCGTGAAGATATGAAAAAGAAAAGATTTATGTTGGTGGGTAAAATAATTAGGTGGCAAGGTATTGGTTTCATGTGGGGAGGCTGTATCCTTCAGGGGAAGGGTTGCTGATTCTGAGGGGCTGATATTTTCCTTTCATGAAAAATTCAGCCACCATATGATTGGTGAAAGCCTGCATATGTTCCTGTAAGAAACACCAAAAGAGGCAGGGACCAAGAAGAAGGATAAGTCCCATAACAGTCAGGGGTTTGACATCTTTTGTTCTGAAGTCCTCCCCCATCACTATAGCCTAGGTGA
>NW_007863091.1:0-614 GCF_000696425.1 Galeopterus variegatus
AGATATCCCCCCACATCTTCATGTTTATATTGCCCTTAATCTCAGAAAGATTGAGGCCCTTTCTTTCTAGCATCAATATCAATTCACCCCCCGGGCTTTGATAAGTCTGATGTGGTCGCGTGTCCGTATCTACAGCAATCAAATGTAGGTGAAGGAATGGATCCTCCATCCCATGCATCCTGGACAAGACACAGTGGAGTCAGGATATCATAATTGCCAAGAACAGTTTCTCCCAAGAAATGTTGACTTCCAGAGGAGAAAATAAACGCTCAGCACACAAATGTAACAAATACCCACCACTAACGCTTCAGGTTTGCCTCTATAACACATCTCACTTTATGTGTGGGTTTGCCTCTATAACACATCTCATTTTATGTGACCTAAGCTTCTAGTGCAGAGCCCAAATCCTCTTAGGTTTAGAAATATGGCATGTGACTAAGGGCTACAATATCATCAAGATGCTGGGTTTCCCGACATCTTGTTTATTTCTTTTCTTTATTCATTATCAATAGTTCCACTTAGGTACTGTTTTTGAGATGAAGCTAGATTTTATTTTCTGTGTCACTCTGGTGAGACTTTTTCATTTGTTCCCCTATATTCCTATCCACTTCCTT
>NW_007863091.1:6358-6597 GCF_000696425.1 Galeopterus variegatus
GCTTGCTTTTCTCAAGTCAAATATGGCCAAAAGACAGCTCTTTTTCTTTCCCTCCCTCCCTACCTCCCTCCCTTCCTTCCTTCCTTCCCTCCTTCCTTCCTTCCTTCCTTTTTTACCCTACAGATCATCTACTGGAATTATTGTTCCAAAGCAAACACTTCAAAATGTTGCACAGTGTGCTGATTAGCCTCAGAGATTAGGCTGAGATTTAAAAGGCAAGTGTATCTACATGTTCATAC
>NW_007863092.1:0-614 GCF_000696425.1 Galeopterus variegatus
TTTTATTTATTGAATCAAAATCGATTATACATATTTTTGGGGTTGAACATTGAGATATATTAATCAAATCAATATTACTAGCATATATATTGTTACAAATGTTAATCATTCTTTATGCCCCTTTTCCAACCTCTCCCCTGCCCCATTCCCTCCCCTTCCCCCTCTAATTGCCCTAGATGTCTTCTCTCTGGTTACTCTGATGATTTGTTGCCTAGATGATCTGTCCAATGCTGAGAGATGTGATCAGGTCTCCTGATATTACCATAGAGCAGATGCTGCTTCTGTCACTCTGAAATGGGTTTTGTGGAGAGAGACGTCCTCTTCTTTTCTTTTTCTCTGCTGGTGACTATTCTTGTTTCAATGCACTCCAGTGGTTGGCAGACCATCTGCATGGTGGCTGTGGCATCTAGCCGCTTTTGCAGCAACCATGGTTATTGTGGTGGCTGTGATGGGCCAGCCATGTGGGGGGTGCTGTTTTTGGCATGCTCCTTGGTACTGTTGGTATGCCTGGTTGTGGGGTGTGTTTGGCCCCCTTCTCCATGCCTCTGGTCCGTGGGCAGAGCCCAAGGCACTGGCGCCATGTGCCTGGTTGTGGGAGAGGGGTCCAGTCCCCT
>NW_007863093.1:0-614 GCF_000696425.1 Galeopterus variegatus
CTTGCCCCTGGCTCAAACCACTGAGTGTTTAAAGCTACCTTGTGTGCCCAATGGACTATCCCGAGGCACATGTTCTACTTCCAGAAAATCTTGTGACTTTGAATTTATTTTAAAAACCCTCTAAGTCCATGGAAAAGTAGGCACAATTGAATATTTTGAATTTCACTTAATTGACAGAGGAGTAAAGAGAAATAAGTAGTACCAGATAATTTTTATCAAACCAAGAGAACTTCACCTTCTGTAAGGATTCTCTGAGAACAAGTGTCCATGTCTCAGAGGGAAGCCTTGAGCATGCCTGTGGACTTCCCAAGCCAGCCTCAATGTTGACCCAGACTTTAGAGGTTATAAGGTTTAGGCTACACACTCTTCCCATCCCAACTGGGTGGAGAAATGTACAACAAAGTTACAAATAAAATAATCTTGTAGTAAAATTGGTCATATTTTTCCCTCTCTGGGATTATGTTAGAGTAGAAGAAAGGGGATTCTATGACCTATATTCACCGGCATGCCAAAGGCTAGGCAATGAGTGGGGTTTGCCCCATGTATTAGTCCGTTTGTGTTGGTATAACAGAAATACCTGAGACTGGGTAATTTATAAGGAAAAGAGGTTTATT
>NW_007863094.1:0-614 GCF_000696425.1 Galeopterus variegatus
GGAATAATTGCAATTTGTGGTAATGGGCATGCTGCCAGTATGGATCTGCCCATCACGTCTTTGGCACATGTAATTATGGTAAGCTTTCTGCTCCATGAATATTTGTGACCAATTAAAGTTTTTAAAAATAATACAATAAAATAAAATAGTTTTAAAGTGTTAAATATATATACAGTAAGTTTTTGTTAATTACAGATGCCTAGCACTGCTTTCAAGTTCTTGAACTTATTCTTCCTATCTAGACGTATTTCTGTATTTGTTAACCAAACTCTTCCTATCTCCGCTCTCACCCACTTCCCAGCTTGTAGTAACCAAAATTCTACTCTTTACTTCTATGAGGGCACTTTTTGTAAGCTCTCACATATAAGCGAGGACATGTGATATTTATCTTTTTGTTCCTGACCTTCAATTTTTGTTTGACTGAAAAAGTCTTTATCTTTTACTTTTGAAGGATGATTTTGCAAGATACAGAATTCTAGGCACATGGTTTTGTTTGTCGCCTTTAAATATTTCACTCCACTCTTCTTGCTTGCATGATTTCTGAGAAGTTGGATGTAATTCTTATCTTAGGTAAGGTGTTTTTTACCCTCTGGTTTCTTTCAAGTTTTTTCCCA
>NW_007863095.1:0-614 GCF_000696425.1 Galeopterus variegatus
AATAAGAGCAAAGATTGTGTTTTGGGACAGAGGATTCAACTTACCAAATAATAATGGTAATTAGAAACTTTGGAAATAAAAAGAAGTTTTATATAGTAACTTGATATATTATAAATATGGCAGGATATAAAAAGATTTCTTTTACATTAATGGAAAAACTGGCTTAGTATTTAGATAAAATTATAACTAGGTACTTATCCAATACAATATACAAAGGTAAAGTTCATATGGGTTAAAGTTCTAAAGGTTATAATAATATAAAAATTAAAAGAGCAAAAAGTATTTTTTTGACCATTGAGTGGGAAGAAATTGTTGAATAAAATTTGAATGAGAAATAATGAAGAAAAACTATGGTTAATAAAAGAATTTTTCATATCACAAAACACAAACATATTAATATCTATAATATACAAATAGTTTGGGCAAATCACAATAAAAACCAAAACAACAACAAACAGTAGAATAAAAAATCAGGGGATTCAAATAGACAGCTAGTATAAGAAGACATACTGTGATTCCTTAATAGGAAAAAATGTTAGTTAAAACAATACTAGGAGGGCCGGCCCGGTGGCGCACTGGATAAGTGCGCCGCTTGGGAAGCGCAGCGGCGCTCC
>NW_007863096.1:0-614 GCF_000696425.1 Galeopterus variegatus
TGGGTGGGATATCAAATAGATATAAAAATCAAGATTTAAAGGTACAGCTTGGGGCCAGCCCGGTGGTGCAGTGCTCGGTAGAGTGCGGCGCTTAGGAGTGCCGCAGCGCTCCCGCTGAGAGTTTGAATCCCATATAGAGACCGGTTCATTCACTGGCTGAGCGCGGTGCGGGTGTGACACCGAGGGTTGCGATCCCGTTGCTGGTCATGGTATGGGCGCGACACCGAGGGTTGTGGTCCCGTTACTGGTCATGAAAAAAAAACCAAAAAGGAAAAAAAAATAAATAAAGGTACAGCTTGGCAATAAGTCATTGGCCTTGGGAGTGGTCTCACAGCAGATCTTAACACAGTGTCATTCTTCAGTCATAAGGGAACTGAGGGTACCAAGCAAGTATTGAAGGCAGTGTCCCACTCAAAGCTGTGCAAAATAAAGATATTATCACTGAAATGGGTGCAGATAGAGTCTGGGTTACAGATAGAACATTTACTAAACTGGAACAGAAGGTCAGGGTGGAACAAACAGGATTATTGACTTGACAATAAATTATTTACCTTGTTGACTTAGCAATTCCTAGATGCCTTTTCTGCTAAGAATAGGTTTTGTAAAAGACTGTG
>NW_007863097.1:0-614 GCF_000696425.1 Galeopterus variegatus
AGGTGCAGAGCTTTTCTTTTACACTACCCTCAGGAAATAAATTGTCTTTATAATTGTTTGTGGAATAGATGAGCTTAAAATAGAGATTATGGGTTTTTTTTTTTTTTTTTAATTTAAATAGGAGCCACTATTCAGCTGTGAAGCCAACTATTCTCACAGATTTCCACGGTAGATCTTCAGTCAGCCTTATGCTTACTTCTATAAAAATCAGCCTAAATTATTTAGGTTTCCCAATTTTTTTCAGTCAAATTTAGTAATTTTTCTTTGAAAGGAAATCATCTGTTTCTTCAATGCCTTCAAATTAAATGCCGTAGATTTTTGTGGCTGTAATTGTGTAAGTATCCATTTCTTTAAATTTTGCTGTATCTGTTTTATTTCTCTTTTTTATAATGTCATGTTGCTATTTGTTTCTTTGCAATTCATCAGACTCATGGTGGCTTTATCTCTTTTTGTTTCACTGTAGAATGTTAAGAATTATCTCCTGGTAATAGCTGTATTCTTTTTACGCTCTATTTCATTAATACTAGCTTTAAGCTTTATTAGCATTTTTCTACTTAATTTTGCTTTATGACATCTTTAATTTATTCAAATCAATACTAAGTTTTTAAAATTTC
>NW_007863098.1:0-614 GCF_000696425.1 Galeopterus variegatus
CTGTCAATCACCAAACTAGGCATTTCGTATATGTTTTATCTCATTTATTCCTCACAGCTATGGCTAACTATTAATCACGTAACCTTGAGTAAGACGTTTAATTCCTCTGTGTTTCAATTTCCTCATCTGTAAAATGGGGGTGAAATTCCAGCCTCCCAGGGTGGGTTGGGTAGATTAAGTATGACTGAGTGAGCATCTATCTTCACGTCTAGCATATACTAGGCAATTAATATACAGTCATTCACTTTGGGGGGCAGAATTTATATTATGGGAGATATTATAAAATCATGCTTTCCTCTCTCTTTATCTCTAGCCAAGGCAAATTAGGCCATAAGTAATATATCAAACAGTCATATGTTTTGGTAAGTAGGCAATGGACCACATTAGCCTATTAAATCTGGAATGACTCTCCAGGGCAGCTTCTTATCAAGATGAAAGGGAATTTGATTCTCCATGTACGTGAAGGCTCAGGTAATTTGAGCCTGATGTTTAATCCAATATGAACATCCTTTGTATGAAATCTCTGCCATCACCACTTTAGGAAAATTAATATTTATATCAAACATCTTCTGTAATGAGATATGAACCTTTGCCCACCAAAATTCTAGCCCCGA
>NW_007863099.1:0-614 GCF_000696425.1 Galeopterus variegatus
CCATTCAAACAGCACAGAAAATCCAGGTAATAGAGCAGTGTTGACCAGAGCCCTCAGGAGCATGGGGATGTGGGTGGACGTGGTGCTGAGATGGCAGGTGGAGTCGAGTGAAGGTCCCTGGCCCACACTGCGGACTGGAGGCCCTGCCCTGTAGCAGAGCACAGAGGCTGGCTGAAGAGCAGCACGACAGTGCAGAGGGGCAGACAGAACCAGGGGCTGGCCAGTGAGCTCACTTGGTTACATCTCAGTGCTGATAACAGCAAGGCCAACAGTTCAGATCCCTGTACCTGCCAGCCACCAAAAAAGAAAAAAGAAAAAAAATAGTACTGGTTGGGAGTCGATGCAACTGGTCCAGATAAGAGATTCTGAGGTTCTGAACTAAGTCAGTAATGGAAAGGAAAATGAATGTAATTAAGAAACACTTTTCATGACGGAGGTAAAATTTAACAAGGCAAAAGAAGGAATGGTCCAGGTTGAGGTTGAGGTTTCGGCCTGGAAAGAGAGAGAGAGAAGTGTGATGTTCTTAACTGAGACAGAGGTGGAAGACGTTTCAGTGGAAAGACACAGGGTCTAGTTCTGAGCATGATACCACTGCTAGTGATGATAAGTGGCGC
>NW_007863100.1:0-614 GCF_000696425.1 Galeopterus variegatus
TTTTTTTTTTTTTCTTTCCATTTCCTGTCTCCAATACATAGATTTATTTGTCCTCGGGGCAGGCTCTCTCAAGTGGATGCCCTTGGTAGGGTAGCTCCAGGTTTATGTTTAGCAACCCAGAGAGACTACCTCAATCCCCAGAGCTCCAGCAAAAGGACAGAGTCAGACTCTGGTGGCCAGCTTGGGTCCCATGTCCGTCCTTGAGTTCATCACTGTGACCAGCAACATGTGGGGCTTTGATTCACCAAGGCTACGTGACAAGTCCAGCCCTGGAACACATGGGCTGAAAGTGCAGAAAGTTGGCTCCTCAAAGGAAAATTGGAGTGCTGTTACCAATGAAGTAAGTGTGGATGCTGAGTGTCATTCCCACATGGGAATAGGAGAAACAGAAGGACCAAAATGTTTCTTCTGCGCCAACAGTGACAGACAAGGAAGGATGCACTCTCCAGATGATCCAGTCATACACACGCCCTTCCATGACACTGGGGGAGGAACTGCCATGTAAGCTACTCACCTGTCCTCAGGTAGGCAGGTACTCACCCTGCCCCTCAAAGACAATAACCCTACCTTTCATTAAAATGATTAGGAAGATGATATCATGAATCCTCCGTAGA
>NW_007863101.1:0-614 GCF_000696425.1 Galeopterus variegatus
GCCAGTGAGCGGCCGGTCTGTATGTGGGATCCGAACCCTCGGCAGGAGCGCCGCCGTGCTCTCAAGTGGCGCACTGTAGCAGTGCACCATCAGGCCGGCCCTTAACCTTGGTTCTGAGAGCTGTTTTATCCTATCTTGGGTTTGTAACTTTTTCACATTTTAAGAAATATTTCAGCATCTATCTAATCACAAACCGTTAATATTTCAAGCTTTACTAGTTCTCTTGGAGCCCATGCCAGACCTTCTGTCAACTACAAGGCAGATTGAGTTGAACGGCCAGGAATCTGTACAGTAATTTTTATTGTTGCTATTTCTTTCTCCTACCCACATTCCCCTTCCTCATTCCTCCTGCTCGTCCTTCTCCTCTTCTTCATACTTTCTTAATATTTTCAACATACTTTTTTATAGGGAATTACAGGAAGTTTTAGCAACCACTGCAGGTGATTTTTTTTTAATGTAGCAAATGTAGGAAAAATTGACATAGCTGTTTTCTTAGGTTGAAAATAAGACCCCAATAAAAGAATACAGATACAAGAAATTTATTAAGGAAGTGTGTCCAGGAATCAGGGCAGGGAAGGGAAGAATTCCAGGGAAGGCTGAGCCTTCAGGCCAAT
>NW_007863102.1:0-614 GCF_000696425.1 Galeopterus variegatus
TGACTGTGGTGATGAATGATGCACAACTCTGTGAATACACTAAAAGCCATTGAATTGTATAGTTTAAATAGATGAACTGCGGGCTGGCCCGGTGGCGCACTGCTATAGTGCGCCGCTTGGGAAGCACGGCGGTGCTCCTGCCGAGGGTTCGGATCCCACATACAGACCAGCCGCTCACTGGCTGAGCGTGGAGCGGGGGCAACACCGAGGGTTGCGATCCCGTTGCCGGTCCCGGTCCGGTACGGGCGCGACACTGAGGGTTGCGATCCGTTGCCGGTCACGAAAAAAAAAAAAAAATAGATGAACTGTATGGTATGTGAATTACATTACAAATAAAGCCGTTTTTTAAAAAGCAAGAAGAAAAATAATAAGGTGTGATCCATTTTCATTGAGAATAAACAAAAATAACTTCCATTTCACACAGATTATAAATGAATTTTTTAAAACTACCCCTCTCTAAGGAAAAGAATTATGGGAACTTTTGGGGGGGGTGGCTGGCCAGTATGGAACTTTCATTTTTTATGCTTGATTTTGTTTTGTTTTTTTTAGGTACGTTAACACTTTTTTTTTTTTTGGCAGCTGGCCAGAAAAGGGATCCAAACCCTTGACCTTGG
>NW_007863103.1:0-614 GCF_000696425.1 Galeopterus variegatus
CAGTTCTGTTCTGTCCTTTTGAAAGTTCAGCATATTATTGTGATGTATCTTTCTTTTTTTTTATTTGTTTATTTTTTAGCTCCCTCTTAAGAGTGAGGACATGTGGTATTTCTCTTTCTGTGTCTCAGGACAAACTTCGAAGTCATTTTTGATTGCCCTCTTTCTCTTATACCCTCTCTCCAATCTAGCAGGAAATTCTGTTAGCTGTAGCTTCAGAAGATATTCAGAATCCATCCACTTTCGTGTCACCTCCACTGCCATCACCCTGGTCCAACCCCTCATCACCTCTGCATAGATTACTGCAATGGCATCCTAACTGGTTGCCCTCCTTTCTACACCTGTCCCCTGAAGTCAATTCTCAACAGAGTATATTTTAAAATATGTCAGTTCATGTCGTCTCTCACTCCATATCTTGCAGTGGCTGCAACCCTAATCTTCGCAAGGTCCTCTGGGCCTGATATAATCTGCTTCCTTCCTTTCCTTATCTATCCTAATCTTCTGTGAGTCTCCATTACTCCTCCATCAGCTACAGTGGCCCCTTTGCTGTTCCTTGAAAACCTCAAGTGCGGTCTCACTGTAAGGCCTTTGGATTAACTATTACCTCTGTCTGAGAC
>NW_007863104.1:0-614 GCF_000696425.1 Galeopterus variegatus
TCTAAATCTCATTTTAATGATAAACTGATCCTGTGATTTTCTTTAGTTTCTAAAAGCATCTATGGAGAAAAGTAAAACAGGCAGGAATTATGATGTAGACTCTCCAACTGTATAACTGTGCCAGGCCTTTTTTTAAAAAAAACAAAAAACAAAAAAACAAATTATTAAACCAGGGGATTTAGGGTAGAAGGAGAATCCAATGGAAAGTAGATAGGAAAGATTTTATCAATGACTCAAAAGGTGGAAGAAGAAACCAGTGAGAAAGGGCTGTAGAAAGAGGCCTGCACTCACGCTGGGACTGTGCATCAGGTCCCTGCCCAGGGGCCCGAGGCCTGGAGAAGGGAACCGGACCGCCCTCCCACAACCAGGCACACTGTGCCAGCTCCTCGGGGCCCACCCAAGGGCCCAAGGCATGGAGGAGGGGACCAAACCTCCCTCCTACAACAAGGCATACCTCACCAGTACCTTGGGTCCTGCCTGGGCACCTAGGAAATGGAGAAAGGGACTGGACCCCTCCCCCCCCCCACAACCAGGCACACCATGCCAGCACCTCGGGGCCTGCCCTGGGACCTGGCGAAAGGAGAAGGGGACCGGATTCCCCTCATACCACCAGG
>NW_007863105.1:0-614 GCF_000696425.1 Galeopterus variegatus
GAACTGGAAAGAGAGGAAAGACAGAAAGAATAGCATGGAGCAGTCTCACAGGTGGAAAGCAGAGCTCTGGGACTGTGCTGGGCATGCTGGAAGGATCAGCAGGAGAAGATAGATTCTTAACCTAAGAAAAAATCCAAGGGATGCTGGCAGCAAGATATACATAGTCATCTAGTCTCCCGGGACAGCCCAAGGAATCTCCTTTGAGGAGCTGTGACTCCTGCCCCCAGAAACTCCTTGATCCCAAGCATAAGAGCTGGTACATACTCTCCACTTAGGGGTAAATTACAAACCATCAGCCCCATAGCCAGCCCCCACTTCAGCTTGCCTTTCTTGGCTGCCTTTTGGGTGGATGGCCTTTTTTCCTGGTTCAGTACTCTAGATAGTCTTGGAACTGTCCTGGATATTCCTACCACTGGAAACCAAAGGGATTAAGGAGAAACTGGGCTTTAAAGAGAATAGCCAGGGCCAATGATTCTAGAAAGGTAACACGGTTTTGTTTTCAAAGGCTATTGTGGTCTGTAGGGGAACTGCCTGAGGAAATTCATGTTGCATTTGCAAAAATGAAAACCCTGGTGTTGGGATGATGGGATGGATTACAGGTATTTCTTTAAAAA
>NW_007863106.1:0-614 GCF_000696425.1 Galeopterus variegatus
GACCAGGTGCAGACCTTGGCCAGAAAGAACGAGATTAGTCATGGGCTAGACCCCCCCTTAGAGTTCTACCCAACCATCTCTGCTCTAAAACTTTGCTTCCATCCCGAGCATCAGGAAGGGGCAGAAAGGGATTGGGCACAGTTCGATGAGGGAAAAGAAAAGGAAACAAAGCTGCCAATGCAAGGCCCTGAGCCATTGAGTGATACCTATGCCCCTACTCTGTACCCTCCTCTCCCGGCATACTGACCCCGCCAAAGTTTAGCAGAAGGAGAGAAAGTGGCACCTGAAGAAGTACAGGAGGCTAGTCCACCTTTAAAAACATCCTCGGCAGAGACTCAGGCTTTTCCTGTCATGGCTCGCTGGGAACACCCAGCCATCCACAGCCGTAGGGGGAAGCGGCCCCTCAGGCCTATCCAGTTAATGTTGCTCCCAGTGGAAATAGGCTGGCCGCTTGGTACCCTTGGGAAGCTCATGATCTTAAAGAGCTGAAGAAGGCTGTTGCAGAGGATGGGCCCAATTGCCCATGGGCAGAAACCATCTTCCAGGGCTTAGCGCATCAATCCTGTACGACCCAAGATTGGAAAATGCTCTGTAAGGCTGTTCTCCCTCCAAAT
>NW_007863107.1:0-614 GCF_000696425.1 Galeopterus variegatus
AGTGTCAGGAGCCTTAAGTCTCTACCCCTTTGACCTTGCCTGCAAACAGTCTTCTGCTTAGATAACGGAAGTTTCTTTGCCCAGTTTGGATCTTCCCACAGTATATTTCAAAAACCTCTTGCATCGGGCTCGCCCGGTGGCGCACTGCTACAGTGTGCCGCTTGGGAGCGCGGCGGCGCTCCTGTCGAGGGTTCGGATCCCACATACAGACCGGTTCCCGCTCACTGGCTGAGCGAGGTGCGGGCGCAGCGCCGAGGGTTGTGATCCCGTTGCCAGTCCCGGTCTGGTACGGGCGCGACACTGAGGGTTGCGATATGTTGCCGGACACGGAAAAAGACAAAAAGACACACACACACAAAAAAAATATATATATATATATAATTTCTCATGACACATCCCCAATGTACAGAAAAAGAATTTGAGCAAACCTATAGAATCCATTTTTATGAGATGGGTCTCCACAGTACAACTACATGTAGGCAATGACATGGGTAATTTTAAGGCATTATTCTAAGTAATAGAAGCCCAACTTAAAAGGTCATATATTATATGCTTCCATTTATACAATATTCAGAAAAAGGAAAAGTTATAGAAACAGAAAGCAGATCAGTGTT
>NW_007863108.1:0-614 GCF_000696425.1 Galeopterus variegatus
AGCCAGTGAGCAGGAACCGGTCCGTATGTGGGATCCGAACCCTCGGGCGGGAGCACCGCCACGCTTCCCAAGTGGCGCTCTATCCAGTGCGCCACCGGGCCGGCCCCAGAACATTTTTTATTTCATCCCTTTGCTTAAGACTGCTCAAGGGCACGCCATACCTCTTAATGTAAGGTCTGAAGTCCTTGATGGCCCAGCCACTCTTCTTCACTCCCTCGGCCACTTCTCTTACCACTTTTTCCCTCTCACTCTATGTTCCAGACTTCAGATGCTTAATGTGTCATTAATTCTTGCTTCCTGACCTTTGCACATGCTGTCCTTTGTTCCTGGATTATTCCTTACCCCATTCAGACCAAATATCTCCCACTCATCCAGGAAGCCCTCTGTGAGGGTTTAATTAGCCCCAAGTCTAATTAAGTGCCCCTCATCTGCTCCTCCACCACCACATGCCATCCGTCTATCTGACACCATTGCACTTAGCACACTATCATCATTGCTTGTTTGTCTATATCCTTCAAGAGGGCATGTTTGGGGCCGGCCCGGTGGCGCACTACTACAGTGCGTCGCTTGGGAGCGCGGTGGCGCTCCCGCCGAGGGTTCGGATCCCACATACA
>NW_007863109.1:0-614 GCF_000696425.1 Galeopterus variegatus
ATTCTCTTTCTTATCTGGAAAGAACTAGTTATTCTTCAGCATACAACTCTTATTTAAACTTGCCTGCCTATCTGAAAGATTATATTAATTCCTCAAGTCATACCATTGAACAACTCTCACTACCACTACTGTAAAAATTTCTATTATATATTGTAATTAATTCTTAATATGACTCTTTTGCAAATTAAATGTGCCTGGGTTCTTTATTCATTTCTATCACTATCTGTGTATGCACAGGCAAGTTGATGAGACTGTCTGGGCCTTGTTCTCACATAAATTCTTTTTCCCTTTAACATCTTAAGGGTTAAATGAGTAAAAGCATATAAGACACTTATAATAGTGCCACATAGTAAGTCCTGAATAAATAAAAATTAGTTAAGATTGTGGATTATAATAAGAACTATAATTTTGTCTGTATGTTATATGCCATACTTTGTGAAATACATATATATTTGTAATTTAAATTATGTAATTATCACAGTAATCAGCAGAGCAGCTTTTATTCTGATTTTATAGGTGAGGAATTTGGACTCAGAGAGGTTAAATAATTTGTTACAGGCCACATATTGATTTAGGGTACAGTCTGGGTTTAAATCAACACAGAAACATTTAAC
>NW_007863110.1:0-614 GCF_000696425.1 Galeopterus variegatus
GGAGACAGTGACTGGTAAAGAAAATACTCCATTTTCAAATACTAAGTGACCAAAGAAACATGAAAATGAAGCAGAAAAAAGGCAAAACATAAAAGCATATTCCATAAAAACAGATTCCACAAAAATAGGAATGGTTTATCATTGGGAGCCCTCTCCATTCCCTCATTCCTACTGTCTCTGTCATATCCGGCTGCTCAGGATGAACTCTCTGATTTCCTCCAACAGGATCCGTTATGATGAATGATGGAAATGAGAGTGCTGGAGCCACTTTTGTCCTCTTGGGCTTCTCAGAGTTCCCACACCTCCAGGCACCTCTCTTCCTGGTGTTCTTGGCCATCTACACTGTCACTATGGTGGGATCCTGGTTATGATTGGGGTCATAAGGCTCAATCCTAAACTCCATACACCCATGTACTTTTTCCTTGGCCATCTGTCCTTTTTGGATTTTTGTTATTCCAGTGTAGTCACACCCAAACTACTAGAAATCTTAGTTGTGAAAGACAGAACTATCTCCTTCAAAGGATGCATGACACAGTTTTTGTTTTCCTGTACTTTTGTGATTGTGGAAACGTTCATGTTAGCAGCGATGGCCTATGACCGGTTTGTGGCTGTTT
>NW_007863111.1:0-614 GCF_000696425.1 Galeopterus variegatus
AAAAATTTGAAAGAGGCCATTCTTCCAGACACATTTTATGAGGCCAACATCACACTGATACCCAAACCAGACAAAGATACTACAAGAACAACAACAAAATAAAACTACAGACCAATATCTCCAATGAACATACATACAAAAATCCTCAGTCAAAATATGTGATATACCACATCAACAAAATCAAGGACCAAAACCATATAATTATCTCAATGCATGCAGAAAAAGTATTTGACAAAATTCAATATGCATTCATGAAAAAGACTCTGAGCAAATTAGGTATAGAAGGAAAGTATTTGAAAACAGTAAAAGCCATATATGACAAACCGACCACCAATATCATCCTAAAGAGAAGAAGCTGAAAGCTTTTCACTTAAACAAGACAAGGATGCCCACTCTCACCACTCCTATTTATTGGAAGTGCTAGCTAGCACAATCAGGCTAGAGAAAGAAATAAAGGGATCTAGATTACTAAAGATGAAATAAAATTGTCCATGATTGCAGATGACATGATCTTATATATAAAATGCCTATTTTCTACAAAATAACTCTTAGAGTTGATAAACAATTTCACTAAATTTGCAGGATACAAAAATCAACTTGCAAAAATCAATACC
>NW_007863112.1:0-614 GCF_000696425.1 Galeopterus variegatus
AGCATCAGGAGTAAACTCCACCTTGTAGTCCAACCATCTGTAGGGTCCTGCCCTTTCCCTCGTGGACTGAGATGGATCACCACTGCATCCAGGTCCAGCTGCAGGAAGGGGACAAGGTGATGGACGACTGGAGGATGGACTGAAAGGGACAGTACAGTCTCTAACACATGGGCCATCTCTTGTGGCCTAAATTAGGTAAATGGCTATGTATACGGCCTGAGTTCCCCAGATGGTTGACACCTGTGCACTTCTCTGGTGCTGCATGGCCAGGGGACAGGTTATTGGTGTGGCAGCAGAGGGTTTCTGTGCCTACCCACATGTTCCAGCACTCACCCTTCCAGTTAATGCTGATGCTTCTCCTGGTCTGCATGCAGGACAGCTGGAAGTGACCTGTGTGTCTGCACTCAGCACGATCCCCAACCAGTGCCCAATGGGACCTGTAGGATAAACATCCCAGCTCCCTTGCTCCTTGGCTGAGGCTGCTCCGTTCTGCCTCCCAGAGCTTCCCGGGGTGGCAAGCCCAGGTCACACGGAGCTCCCTGCTCGAGGGCCAGTCTTTACAGACTTTGCTCCCGATCCCTTCTCACATCCCCGCTTCCCTCCCAGTCCCCCCC
>NW_007863113.1:0-614 GCF_000696425.1 Galeopterus variegatus
TGGTTGCTCCTGCTGGGTTTGAGAAGGTTCAGTCTCTCAGTAGCCTCAGAAGTCTGAGCTGTCTGCTCCTGCTCACTGGGAGAAGGTTCAGCTTCCACAGGAGTTCCAGGAGCCTGGGACAGGGTCTCCTGCTGGGCTGGAGAAGTTCCAACCTCCATGGTAGGCTATGCATTTATGGTAATGAGAACATCTGCAGGTTTAATTCTAACATTGGGCAAGTTGTAATAATGAACTTGGTCCTAACCTGAAGGGAGAACCATCATCCCATGACTTGGTTGACTTTGAGCTCTACTTTCCATAGGGGACTCTGGAGCTTGAGCTGGGGTCTCTTGATGAACTGGAGAAGGTTCACTCTCCTCAGGAGACTCAGAAGTCTGAGCTACCTGCTCCTGTACACTGGGAGAAGGTTTGGTCTCCACAGGAGGACCAAGAGGCTAGGCTGAGGCCTCCGCTCAAGTTAGAGAAAGTTCTATGTCCTGAGGGTAATGTGCAGGCTGAGCTAGGGCCATCTGCTGGCTTGAGGAAGATATAACCTCCTCAAGGGACTCCCTTGGAGTTGAAGAAGGTTGTTCCTCCTCAGGGGGCTGTGGAGGCTGAGCTGGGTCTTGCTGGGG
>NW_007863114.1:0-614 GCF_000696425.1 Galeopterus variegatus
AAGCAGCAATATTCCAGGCTATTCTTAGATAAGGTTAGGGCCAGGGGTTGGGAGAGTTGGGTGGGAGGGATGGAAAGATTGTGGGTGTCAGCTGCTGCCAGGATGTTAGTTCACCTGGACTGAGGTGTCCTTGTGACATATTATACACATGATTATGCAATATACACATGGCTTTACTGAGGAGCCTGCAAATTTTCTTTAATATCTTCATATCCAAAATCTATTACTTTAATGAATGAAACTGTCACAATTGTGAGAGTTTATGACAGGGTGAATTCTGGTCTTTTTTTCAAAGAATACAGGATGTTGATAATGGACACAATTTTTTTTCCCTTTATTTTTGGAAACCGTCTCTTCTTGCTATTGCTTGTCTTCCCTGGGAACTATGAGATGATTTCTGACTTAGCCCAAAAACATCTATAGTGTTTTCATAAATTAGCATCATTAAAATTCAGTGACAATGTCCACATAGAGCATGATTCAGGTCTAGTGGTTTAGCCAATTAGAGTTTAAGGAGAACGTTCATTTTAACGATTTTATAGCTAATAAGGGATTCAGGAACAGGAAAATTAAAAACCTCCAAAGTTCAAATGAAAGTATCAAAGTCGGAAATA
>NW_007863115.1:0-614 GCF_000696425.1 Galeopterus variegatus
GCAAGGCTTTGGAAAACCAGGCCCTGTGAAGTACATATGCTTTATAGTATATTCCACAACTCAGATCATTTTATTTAAAGGAGTGAAAGAATTTACAAAGATTAAATTTCAAAAATATGTTGATTAGGTGATTGAATGAAATGCAAGATATGCTATCAATACTATTAAAATACTGATTAAGACAGAAAATTTTCTCATTAATTCCATATATGTCAATTGTTCTCTTTACAGACTCTGTGGCCTTTCTGCATATGAATGTTATTGTTTCACAAAATTTTACTGCTCCAACAGCAAGCGCTGGTGATCACATCTATGTTTCTATGTGTAGGTTGCCATTAAAATGATTGAAAGGCAGCCACACAGTAGCTCCACATCCATTCAGTCTAAAAGAGACTCATAAGCAACTGTTCTGGATTTCTATCATCTTTTGAAGTACAAATATAAAATGTTAAAGAGAACTACTCCACCAACAGACTACTTCTCTCTTCTAGCAGGTGACTACAGTAAATAAAATTCCAAGCTCTGTCTAAGTGATGGCCTCAGTATATATACATGCTACAGTGAACGGAACTTTTTCACTTAGACATGTACTCAGTAGTATAGACAAAAAACTT
>NW_007863116.1:0-614 GCF_000696425.1 Galeopterus variegatus
ACGTGGTTTGTGTGAGGCCACAGCCCTTCGCTTGACCACTGTACTGTGCTGTCTCTCCTGCCTCTGAGTTTATGTCTCTTTGGCAGAACCTAGCACTTTCTACTCTGTATCAGCTACTTGGGTAGCTTGTACTTGGGCAGTCTTATACGCGTGGATAATTTGCTTGCATTCATCCATCTGGGTGGTGATTCCACCATCATTTAATGAGCACCACCTGTATGGTACACACTGTAGCAGGCGCTGGGGAGGAGCAATGTTCACTGCAGAATTCCCAGGAAAGAGAGGTGGCAGGAGATTTGGGGGAGACAGGCCAGCTTTGCAGATCTTCTCCCCTTCTCCTTCCTTGACCAGGGAGAGGCTGGACCACACTCTGCAGGAGGCTGCTTGTGGTGGGAGGTCAGACAAAGGGAGAGAATAGACCTCCTGAAAAAGAGCAAGATGACTGAAGCCTGTGCCATTTGTAACATGATTCTTTCCCATAAAGCTTCTAATTTTTAATAAAATTACCAAACTCACTAATTTCTGTTTCACTCCTGCTTTGATGTGGAGAGTGTGCAATAGTCAACAGGTGTTCTCCAGGGAGGAGCGTGACAGTCAGTAAGACCAAGCATTCT
>NW_007863117.1:0-614 GCF_000696425.1 Galeopterus variegatus
TCTGCCTTCTAGCCAGGGGAGGAGGGAACAAAGTGCCTCCTGGCCAGCCCAGCCCCAGGGACCTCCAGGTGTGGGGGTGGGGGCACGGGCTGTGGCCCAGGACCTTGAGGAAGGCTCTGTCCTCAGACGTAGCAACGGAGCAGTGGAAGACCTCAAGCAAGCAGCGGTGCAGCTGCGTGCAGAAGTGGACGGCCACGTTACCCACCATACAAAGTCCTGGCCAGAGCAGAAAATCAACCTGTGTGATCCTTTTCAATACATGGTACCTACGGTTCCGAGGGGGCCAAAAAAGCCAATCAACAAACAAAAATAAACAATACAAACCAACAAAGAAAAACTTCAGTTCCTTAAAGCAACCTCCTTCCCCTTGTTTTCTGCTGCTGCTCTTCAGTCAACAGTGCTCTCTTTTTTTTTCAGAGAAATAGTGACAACAGCTTGTTATAATTTATAACTGTGTTTAAAAGCGAAAAGGTGACCCGAATGGATTCTGACCTTCATAAATTCTGACTTTTCTTAAACTCATTGCAATTTAGGGGGGAGAATGTAGAGTTTGTAGTCTTTGACTATACAGCATGATCACATTTTGATGACAGTGGAGCTATATGTTGTAGTGG
>NW_007863118.1:0-614 GCF_000696425.1 Galeopterus variegatus
AGGGGGGTGAGGGTGACATCATGTGACTATATGTTGAAAAATACAGCTATGTGGACTCTTAGCTACTCCATATGCTGGGTTCACTGTTGCATGTGAGTGCCTCCATGGATTAGACACTGGGGCACTTAGTAATTCCTTGTTGTGGTTAGTGACACTGTGTTGGTTTGTTGAGCATGTGGGCAAGCTCTTGAGTTCTTGGAAGAAACATCTGGGTGCTCTGTCTTTCTTCAGCCTGGGTAGATGACTCTGGGCAGGCTTGTTTGCACGCTGGCAAGTGTCCCATGACCCTGATGGGCACCCTGGAGTATACTGGAGATCCCCATTTTGAATGGGTGTCCCTGGGTGGGGTTTCTCTTTCCTCTTACCTACAGGCAGATTCACTGTGTGCTGTGCTACACTGGCTTGGGTAGTCACTGGGAATGGGACATGAGGAAGCCTGTCATGTCTTTATACACTCAGAGAGTCTCTCCTCCTCTTACCCCAAGTTCAGGTGGTCTTAGGATGGCAATTTTACGTTTTAATTGTTGTAAGTTTGTCTCTTCTGATAAGAAGCAATGCCAAGTTTCATCTAGTCCAACATCTTGGTGATGTCGCACTCTAGCCTACATTATTGA
>NW_007863119.1:0-614 GCF_000696425.1 Galeopterus variegatus
TCGTTTCTGCTCCGCAGCTGCTGGTCTGCGGCTCCAGGGCGCAAACGCGAGCGCCCGTATTGATCTGCAGTGTCAGAAACACACCACAGACGCCATAGCGCACACACACGCTTACAGAGGGCTGGCATTCGATGCACATGCGTACACACCAGGCGCTTGCTAAGTGCTGTACAGACCTGAGCGTGTTAGTCGCACAGCAGCCTGTGCAGGAGGCAGTCCCTTTTGCAGGTGAGATGCGAGGCCCTGTCCCTGGCCCCTGACGGTGCCACCTCGGCTCACACCCTCTGTCTCTCTTGGTTTATCTCTGTCTGTCTCTCTCGGTTTCTTTGTCTCTCTGTCTCTCTCGGTTTATCTCTGTCTGTCTGTCTCTCTCAGTTTATCTCCATCTCTCTGTCTCTCACAGTTTCTTTGTCTCTCTGTCTCTCTCGGTTTCTTTGTCTCTCTGTATCTCTCGGTTTATCTCTGTCTCTCTGTCTCTCCCTGTCTCTCCATCTCTCTCTCCGTCTCTCAGCCTCTCCCAGTTTGTCTCTCTCTATCTCAATCTCTGTCAATGTCTCTCTTCTGCTATCAAGTTTAACATCTTATTTGGTTCTGACCTTCCTCGCTGCACAGCT
>NW_007863120.1:0-614 GCF_000696425.1 Galeopterus variegatus
AGCCCACAGCCATCAAAATCTGGCTCTGGGTGTGTCCTACACACGACATGGCCAAAGAGCCAGCAGATGGCCACAGACATAATGCAGTAGGCTCTGGGGGGTCCAACCAGGGTTGTCTTAGGAGCATCAGTGGGCGACCTCGATCGTGAGAACATTCCTTATCCTTCTCCCCCTCTCTCCCTCTCCTTTCTTGACTTCCCTTTTTCTGTAATTTTCTTTCCCCTTCTCCCCTTTCCAAAGTACAGGCGAGCCAGGGGCACCTACTCTTTACCAATCGCACTCAGAGCCAAAGAGAGTTCTGGTTATTCCAAACTTGCAAGATGGCTACAGTGAGAAGTCCATGTGTTATGAGAAGTCCCTGTGTTTTCCCTCTCTCCACCTTGCTCCAACTCCTCCTCAGCAATTTTCCTTTTTAGAAAACCACCACCCATTAGTCCCAGGACAGCATCAACCCCCATGGGGCTGGCAGTTCGCAGCATAACCCAGGATGACCCCCCTGTGAGCAGAGAGCCACCGAGCTCCCGAGCTCTTCTTTGGCTCCCCCCACACACCCTCGTATTGTCCCCCCGGGTGGTCACACAAGGCCAGGAGGCAGTGACTCGCCCAAGGCAGGG
>NW_007863121.1:0-614 GCF_000696425.1 Galeopterus variegatus
TCAAGATGGAAACTAATTGTATGGGTGTTTTCCCTAAAAGTGTTTAAATATTTAAAAATTCTCATATGCTTTGGTCAAACCTTCATATCTCATGTCAAACTAGAAAGAATCCTCTTAAATATGGAGCTTTAAAAAAAAATCCCTCTCTTCCTCTGATATACACCAGAGCCAACCTCGACCATCCATAGAGTATATGCTCAGCAATAAAGGAATAAATAAAATTGCTTTCTGGATCTCTGGCTATATTTTTAGTCCCTGGGCTCTTCTGTTGCTCTTAGCCTGAGGACTTACTATACTTTCACTCTCAAAATTCTCAGAGAAAAACAGTAAACAGACATAGCAACTTTCTTCTGACTTGTAGAGAAGCCAGCCCCCTACACTGAGATAACTACTTAGCTGCATGTGATTGTTTTATTTTCTCAACCTCGGATGGTACCAAAACATAATAAGTAAGATTTACCAGAAAGTTTACCAACCCTCCATTATTTTAACCTAATCAAGGCAATTCATAAAACCATATTACTGAAATTCATAAATTATCTTAATCCCTAATTTTGGCCATTTTTATGCACCGGATATTAACTATTTCACCTCACTCCTTCTAAAAACTGTCC
>NW_007863122.1:0-614 GCF_000696425.1 Galeopterus variegatus
AAAAAAATCTGGATTCGAATCCTGTACTTATCACTTGCAAGCTACATATTCAACGTAGATTTACCCTGTCAGTTTTATATTGTCTGCTTTATTAAGTGAGGGCTTCTAAAGACATCATTTCTCAGGGCCGCCATAGCCCTAAAAGTTCATGATACTATATTAAATGAATGTGTTTTTTTTATTATTCCTAATCATTCGTTTTAAATTTCTGTAGCTATGCTTTAATAAATTTAGTAGAAGGTGAATACAGGCACAGTCAAAACTTTGAATTTTTACATTACCCTTGATGTTTGATGTATTCAACATAGTGTTTTCCCAGTTATCTGCTAGGATTGCTTAAGTTGTAGTTATGAGATTGTTTTATATTACTCTGAATGGTACAGCTGACTTAGAGAGAAATAGAAAGTTTTAAAACTTTTCTTTTTATTCACTCCCACAAAGACCTTCTTGGCTTCACCCTACACAGTGTGAGAAAAGGATCTTAGCCACCTTTAAATTGTGTGCTTCAAATCTGCCGCAAGGGCAAGAAAAAGAGTGTGGGGGATAATAACCTGCCTATGAATAATACTCTCTAATTCATCTTCTCTGTTTTCTCAGTAAACTTTTTTTTTTTT
>NW_007863123.1:0-614 GCF_000696425.1 Galeopterus variegatus
AAAAAAAATCAATACATTTCACCTAATATTTCTAACCATTTCAAAATCCTCATTCGGGCCAATTGTATCTATAGATTCATTATGCTAAGCAGCTTCCCCAGAAAACACAGTTAAAGTCTAGTTAGCAGAGCCAATTATTGCTAACCCTCCTTGAGGGAGCTGTTACTTTGGTGGGGGAAGGTTGGTGACAGTTCATAAAAAATGCATGTGTCTGAGGACTAATCCTCAGGCATTCCAGTAACTTGGGAAATTCCAGCTGCCTCCTAATAATGTCATTCCCTAAAATAGGTATTCAGATCACCAGCTCAGTTTTTATTTAGGCTCCCATAATAGAGATAATGTCCTGGGCTCAAGCAGAGGCAATTACCTTTCTTTAACCAAGAGTTAAAGATAAATGGTTTCATTTTAGCTAAATGTTGGAAAAATATTCTCAGTCCAAAATATCTTAAGAAATATATATTTGTTAAATGAATGATTAAAGGAATGAAAAAGATAATTCTGAGCATGTTTAGGGGCAGAGTTTGGTTCATAAATTGGCTATAGTATTCTTTCTTTTCCTTTCCTTCCCTTCCCTTCCCTTCCCTTCCCTTCCCTTCCCTTCCCTTCCCTTCCCT
>NW_007863124.1:0-614 GCF_000696425.1 Galeopterus variegatus
AGCAGGTGTCAGAGCTTCATTCCTTTTCATGGCTGTGTAATATTCCATTGTGTGCTTAGACTGCATTCTGTTTATCCATTCACCTGTTGATGAACACTTGGGTTAACCTTACCTGTTCTCATCACTGTCTTAATATCCACGTAGTCTCTCTGGCTCGGTTTCCATGGTCACACTGGTACTGAAACGTGGTGGGATTCATGAGAAAATCTATACCTACAGGAGTGTTTATGCCTCACCTGTTGGATGTGGCCAACCAGAATGACAGCACATTTCAGACACACATTCAAAATATTTTTTCAATGTATTTCTCCTCACGTGTCCGAATGAACACAAATGTCCACCTGATTTGAATAATGATTTTTTTTTCCTACACCAGAGTCAAGCAGTATTCTGCATGCACAGCATTTCCCTGGCCCAGAGCATCCCATTTCGTGCAATGTTTGGATGCCTTGGAGGATAGAGGGGTACTTCCTATGGGGAAATTGTCCTGAGATCTGATGCAAGCCCTTCACTCCCTTCCCCAAAGATCTGGAAAGCACAACCACACATAGGAGACCCATCTCGCTGCAGTAACTTCACACTGTTTTTCAAAATGACTCTCTGGCTAGGAGTGC
>NW_007863125.1:0-614 GCF_000696425.1 Galeopterus variegatus
TTCTGTGTTTTGTTTGGAATTTTATTGTATACTTTTGCTTGACAGGTTTAATTTAAAAACTTGAGTCACATTTCTGACCAAGGTTGTATAAGAGGGACTGGATTCATCCTCTCATGCGAAAAAACCAACAACAGATAACAGTTGCAGGACACTGAACATCAGGAAGCAAAGGACAGTGATTCCTGAGAGACTGAAAACAAACGGAAGCCTAGTGTTGCCTGTGCTTACCCACTGGGGAGTGTTTGTTAACTACAACATAGGGTCGGGGAATCCAGGCATGGCATGGCCCTGTAGGTTCCCTGGGATGGAGTTCACAATCCAGGGAGACCAGCATGGTTTCTGTTCTCAGAAAAGGGTATTGAAGACAAAAGTGCTGCACAGAGAAAAGACCCCAGAGATTTAGAGAGGGCACCCCTCAACTATTCTGATCGATGTGCTGATCACAGAATTTTCATGAGAACACACTACTCAAGGCTGGGGAAAGAACCGCTGAAAAAGACTACAGAGAACTTAGAGGGAATGGTGCCTGGTATTCACCCTGTTCACTGTTATCGTCCAGGCTCTTAAAGCAGAAGCAGTAAACCGGGTGTTGTGGAAACACGGAATGAAAGGAG
>NW_007863126.1:0-614 GCF_000696425.1 Galeopterus variegatus
GGGTTTGCTTATTCATTCAGTGCTTCTTTATTAAGTGCCTATAACGTGCCTTGCACTGCTCCAGATGCTTGGGATGAACGGTGAACAAGTACTAAAAATCCTAGCCCACATGTTGCTCCCTGTCTAGTACAGGGAGACACAGAAAAAAAAGTAAATGATCTAATCTGCCGGAAGGTGATAAACACTGTCTTTCCAGTCCAATTAGAGCAAAGTCAGGGGGATCTGGTGTGAGGAGGAGAGTGGGACTGAAATCTTGAATAAGGTGGTCAGGGTAGCCTTGCTGGGAAGAGGAGACTTGAGCCAAGACTTGGAGGATGTAAGGAGTTAGCCCTGCAGACACCCAGGGGAAGAACACGCGGGTGGAGAGACAGGCCAGTGCCAGTTCCCCTGAGATGGGAGACCTTCTGGCACAAAGCCAGTGAGGCTAAAGAGGAGCAAACCAGGAAAAGAGCCACATGAGGTGGGGCCAGAGGGTGGGCGCTAGTGGTGCTAGCTTTGGGGGCCTCGCCGGCCTCTGCAGAGACTCTTCCTCAGAGAAGTGAGGACCATTAGAGGGTTTGAGCAGAGGAGTCACGTGAACTGACTTGCATCTTAAGCGATGGGGTGGTTGAGGT
>NW_007863127.1:0-614 GCF_000696425.1 Galeopterus variegatus
ATCCTATCTGTGTTATCTGTGTTATCTGTCTGTCTGTCTGTCTCTCTTTCTGTCTATCCTACCATCTATCAATCATCTATCTGTGTATCCTGTCTGTCTATCTATCCATCTATCTATCTATCTATCTATCTATCTGTCTGTCTGTCTGTCTGTCTGTCTGTCTGTCTGTCTGTCTGTCTGTCTGTCTGTCTGTCTGTCTGTCTATCTATATAGGTGCATTATGCTTTGTATTGCCTCATATTGGAAAGAACATATCACACGTTGCTTTGTCCTCACAATACGATTAAGGACTTCCTTATTCAGACGAGAGTGGTCAGTACTCAGAGCAATATGTTTAAGACAAATTTTGCTTCTTTTTTCTGGCAGTGAATGAGATCTTACACATATACACAATGACTTCCACTAATGTTCAGGGATTCAGCAGCAATCTGGTTCTTTGCTCTTCAGCTGTACCTTGATGTTCTATTATCCTACAGCATGTGTGCCCTGAAGGAGACCCATGTAATCATCTTATCCATCCTCCTATTTTATTGATAAGCACATTCTGCCTGACCTCATAGACTCCCATACAAATACTTTAGGTGAGAGGGTTAGAGAGGTTCATCAGATCTTGA
>NW_007863128.1:0-614 GCF_000696425.1 Galeopterus variegatus
TATTAGGAATTTAATTATGGTCTAAAATTGGTGATGAAATCTTTATGTCTTCCCTAAAATATGAAGAAATTACAGTGTCAAACAGTAAACTTATTAGTAGTTAATTCAAATATTTTGAAATTAGTAGAGCAAAATGTTTTTATGTTTGATATGTTACAATAGGCCTAAAGATTATGTTTTTCTATGCAGTGTTGCATAGTGCCAAAATAAAATATCAAAAACAGTTGTCTGTTTTAATATAATATCGTCTGTATTGGAGGTCACATTTCTCTTTCAGAAATTTCAAGACATTCTTTGCTTACAGCCATTACTATAATTTCTCCTGTACATAGAAGTAATTTTTTTATTTGTCCATTTTCCGTGTCTCTTTACTGATGACATTTAACACAACCGTTTTGTATATCATATCACTTTAATTTTCATGGTGATATCGTAGGATAGCTAATCACGATTTTTATTGTCAGAATTTGTAGGGGTTTTTTTTGGGGGGGGGTTGCTATTCAATATTTTAGCAATAAAATACTTGTCAGTGATCTTGGTCAAATTTTTTCAAATTTAAGGCACACACTTGGCTCTTCGTATTCATGTGTTCCACATCTGTGGATTCAACCAAC
>NW_007863129.1:0-614 GCF_000696425.1 Galeopterus variegatus
AAAAAAAAAAAAAAAAAAAAAAAAAAAAAAAGCAGAACAAAACACACAGGGGAAGAACGTCAGTTAGCCATGATCTGATTCAGTTTGCAAGACAATGAATCGGTTCCAAATGGTTCTTTGTTGCTACATATTTACTGTATGGCTTTAAAAAATACTCATAGAACAGGAAAAATCATGTATTAGGATTAAATCCTATAAAAGATTATTTTTGTCTTTGGTCTTACAAAACACTTAAAGAGTAGAACATAATAGGGGCTAGAGATTGCAGACACAACGTGATGTTCTGTCTTAAAAGCTGTGCTCGTATTTTGTAAGTATTAGAATATAACGTTCTCAAAGCAGGGACTATGTCTTAGTCATTTTTGTTTCCCCACTGTAGCAATGTGCAATGAACGTGAGATTAAAGAAAGCCACCCTTCAGTTAGTCATTTTTAGTCAACACCGAGTAAATATTTATTGAGCGAGCATTGTAAGCCAGGCACAGTGCTCGGAGTTGGGGGTACCACCTTGTGTAATACATGGTCCCTGCCCTTCTGGATCTCACTCACAGTGTGGCAGAAGAGACAGATGTGTACATAACTAACCCCAGTACATTATTTGGTGGTATGTACAGA
>NW_007863130.1:0-614 GCF_000696425.1 Galeopterus variegatus
GGGCTTGACCTTCCAGATTTCCAGACCCACTAATGCATCACGATCTGCAATTTCATCAACTCTGCACCAAGACACTTCTCGCTGGGCATGGATCAGGCCTAGGTGCCAGCTGTCCTACAGCGAGAGGGAGCCAGATTAGCATTCTCCTTCTTGGCAGGGCAGGCAGGAGGAGGGTCTGTGCCTATGGGACCCCCAGAGGTCAAGGTCTCCTGACATACTAGCCGGTGTTGGCACAGCAGCCTGCAGGGCAGGAGTGTTGGGGGCGGGGGCGACACTCCCACAGGCACAGACCAGACCACAGAACCCTGGCCTGAGGCACCTCAGCCCTGGAACCTCCAAGCCCATCATTTAGTAGGTCCCAGAGATGGCCGTGGGGGGTGGGGATCCCCAGTGAGAAGAGGCTTTGAGCTGGGTGTGGCCGCCCCTTCCCAGGAACCTCAAACCCGTCTTTTGACCACACTCAGGACCGGCCCTCAGGAGCTCACAGACAAGCCCTGGGCCCAGAGGAACAGGCAGACGCTGCTGTTCATACCGCTGGTGACAGTGATTATTGCTGTTGTCACTATGGCTGTGATTACTTACTGTGCCCCAGCCAGCACCCTCAACCCTACACA
>NW_007863131.1:0-614 GCF_000696425.1 Galeopterus variegatus
TTTTTATTTTATTTTCTTATTTTGTCAGGGATATACTTTAACCTGCATTTATTTTTTAATAAATGTACTTTTAATGGATTTCAACTCAAGGCTTATATGGTGGTTAGCTTTCTGTGTTGATTTGACTGGGCCATGGGGTACTCAGATTAAACATTATCTCTGGGTGCATCGGTAATAAGAGTGTTTCTGGGTGAGATTAGTGTTTGAATTGGTAGACTCAGTAAAGTACATTGCCTTTGCCGAGTCACGTGGGCATCATCCAATCCACTGAGCACTTGAACAGAGCAAATGGAAGAGGAAGAAAGAACTTCCCCCTTTTTTCTGTGCTTCACTGCTTGAGCGGGGACATCTCATCTCATCTTTACCTACCCTTGGGCTGGGATTTACATGTCACCTTCCTCGATCTCCAGCTTGCAGATGGCAGATCACAGGACACCACAGTCACATGAGCCACTTCCTCATAATAAACCAATCTCTCTCTCTCTGTATATATGTAAATATTTTGTTTCTCTAGAGAACCCTGACTAACATGGTTTGTTATTTTAAAAGCCCTCATTTGGGAAAGGCAGAATTAGTAAATTGAGAAAACAGAAAGATTTTGGTGTCCTCAATAG
>NW_007863132.1:0-614 GCF_000696425.1 Galeopterus variegatus
CCCTGATGATTAGTGATGTTGAGCATCTTTTCATATACCTGTTGGCCATTTGTATGTCTTTCTTTGGAAAATATCTATTCAGCTCCTTTGTTCACTTTTTAATCACATTACATGTTTTTTTTACTGTTGTTTGTGCTCCTGTATACTCTGGATACATCCTTGTTGGATGTATAGTTTGCCAATACCTTCTCCAATTCTGTAGGTTGTGTTTTCACTCTGTTTGCCAATACCTTCTCCAATTCTGTAGGTTGTGTTTTCACTCTGTTTATTGTTTTCTTTGCTGTGCAGAAGCTTTTGAGTTTGATATAATCCTTTGGAATGTGATCTGATCATCAACTGAGAGTCACCCCGTCTTCATCTTTTCTCTTTCACAGGAAATCTAAGTTCCCTGCTTTATTTTCTGAGATTTGATCCAGTTTATAAGATAGTTAACAATGTACATGGTGCACTTTTCTTTCTATCACCCTTTGGGGACATAATGAAATACAGTGGAACACCAGTTTCTCTGATTCCATGCTGTTTAGCTGTACAGGGTATTTAACCTCTGGGATCCTCAGTTCCTTTATCTGTTAGTCATGCTTATCTCACAGGGACAGTTTGAGGATTAAATGCAA
>NW_007863133.1:0-614 GCF_000696425.1 Galeopterus variegatus
ACTGTCTCACATTCTTTTTGGACAGATTCATCCTTTTTCCCAGTGGCAGTATCATATCCTGTATAATTTCAACTGAGCTTGCAAAAAGCACTAGTAAGTAACTCAGATTTGCTACCTTTTCATTAGGTGGGGAATGAGAGAAGGACATTTTGAAGGTGGTGAGGTGGGGAAGAACTTAAGACCTATGCTAAGCCTTTTTTAATAGGGATACAGAAACCCACACCATTTCTTATTTCCCCTGGTTTAAAACAAAGCAAAATGAAATATAAACTTAAAAAATAAAATACATAAAATAAGAAGGTTAAACTCTCTTATCATATATCTAACATTATGTGGTGTGAGAAATTTTAATTAGTATGAATTAATTTGAACAGTGTATGAATCAGAAGTCAAGAGTCCAAGGAATGTTCCTATATTGCTTTCAGTTCATTTAGAACATCGGTTGATGATTGACCTTTTTGGATTATAAGCTTCTGAAAAGCAGGAGCTGTTGCTGCTTCTTTTCCATCATCTCCTCCAAAGTCTAGGAAAGTTACAGGCACATAGTAGACAGGCAAGAGACCCCATTTCATTCTTACTATTCAGAGGTGAACAGTTAAGGTTTTGGTGATCAG
>NW_007863134.1:0-614 GCF_000696425.1 Galeopterus variegatus
TGCCCTGCCCAGGTCCTCCTGTGAACTATTGTATAGAAGGGGCAAGTTCAGGCTTCCTTGTCTTGTTCCTGATTAACTACATTGACATCAGAGAAAATTTTGGACAATTCTATGTTTTACAAAGGTAGTGGAGTAATAGAAACTCTCTTATTTTACCAGTCAAAATGGGTGTGTAAATTTTTTGTAGCCCTTTTGGGAGATATTTTTAAATTTACTAGTGTAATTGAAATACCTGTAACTTATGGCCAAACAAATAAAATTCTGTTTATATACCCCACAGTTTCATGCACCTATGCTCCTGCATGAGGATGCATATGTAATTTGCATTTTGGCATAGCCAAAAATTAAAAACATTCAAATATCAAAAAAATAAAGAATTAATTGTTGTATATTCATGCAAAGAAATTGCATATAGCAATAAAATCAGAAGAAATACATCTATATATAATAGAACGAAAGGGTTTTACACAAAATTTTGAGGAAAAACAGTTACATCATAATTCATACAAGATGAACTCATATGAAAGCTTGAAGCAGAAAAGTTTAATTTCTATATTTTAAGGATGGACATTTTGTGGTAAAAGTGTTTTTCTAAAAAGCAAAGAAATGCTTTG
>NW_007863135.1:0-614 GCF_000696425.1 Galeopterus variegatus
ATGTTTGAAAAGGAATTCCAAGCACTCATTTTAAGAAAACTCCAAGAAATAAGAGAAGAATCAACTAGAGAACACAGTGAAACAAGAAAAAATATCCAAGATATGAAGAAGAAAATTTACAAAGAGATTAATAACTTAAAAAAGAATGTGACAGAACTCCTAGAAATAAAGGATTCTCTCAATAAAATAAAAAACAGAACAGAAAGCTTGAGCAGCAAGCAGAAGAAAGAATCTCAGAACTCAAAATGGTCTTTTTGAAGTAACCCAGGAAGACAAGAAAAAGGAAAAAAGAATTTTAAAAAAATGAAGAAAATTTAAGACAGCTAGCAGACAACTTCAAGTACACAAACTTCTGAACCATGGATATTCCAGAAGTGGAGGAAAAAGGAAAAGGCATTGAAACCTTATTCAAGGAAGTAATAACAGAAAACTTCCAAGGTATAGGGAGGAATGTAGACCTTCAGTTCCAGGAAGGTCAAAGATCCCCAAACAGAATCAATCCAAAAAGATCCTCTCCAAGACACGTGATAGTCAAACTGGCAAAACTCAAAGGCAAAGAGAGAATTCTAAAAGCAGCAAGAGAAAAGCACCAAGTCACCTATAAGGGAGCCCCC
>NW_007863136.1:0-614 GCF_000696425.1 Galeopterus variegatus
CGGGAGCGCCGCCGCACTCTCAAGCGGCGCACCGTAGCAGTGCGCCACCGGGCCGGCCCCTGATTCATTTTTTAAAAGTCTGTTCTCTCTCTACATATATGTGTGTATATATATGTATAGGTATATGTTAATACATGTTTTTAAAGGTTTTAAATTACATGTTAGTTGGAAGTTAATAATAGCTCCAATGCGATGCTTGTAACATAAATACCTATGTGTATTATTAAACAGAATGAAAACTAATTATATCACTTCTATCCTTTCCATCAATATTCATATCATATAAATAAACCATAGTGTAATGGGAGAGCTGAATTCCAATTAGTTACTCTAATCACCATCCTAATAATTCATACCATGCTCTCAAGATAATACCATATTGTATGTTAGGAGAGTATTTTAATTTCAAGAAGAGTAAATGGGATTAATTTCAAGGGGCAGCAGTTTCAATGTGGGACCGAAAAACTTAGTTTGATAATTAACTCATTCTTAAAGTCCAAAATATTATCTAACTACTACATCATTGGAGTAGACAATTAAATCAGTCATTTAAAAAAAAGGTAACTTTAGGGCCGGCCTGGTGGCGCACTGCTACAGTGCACCGCTTGGGAGCC
>NW_007863137.1:0-614 GCF_000696425.1 Galeopterus variegatus
TAATCAGCAGGAAGCAGGGTTCTCTTGAGGATGGCGAAGGGCACAAAATACATTTCAAGGAACGTTAGTCTGCTTATGAGCTGGGGAACGTACAATATACCTCTTGGCCTGGGGGAGGGGAGAAAAAGAAGAGTGTATTTCCAGTCTTGATGGAGTCTCCTCTTGTGTTTCTTTTGAGGCAGCAGGACCTTTGGGTCAGAATGGCTTCTGTCCTCCAATGTCCTCCATGAAAAAGTTGGGCAGTAAACAGAATTTGGAGTGTATTGCATGAATGTTTGGTTGCCTTCTCATAAAGCCCTGTCAGTAGCCTCTCAGGAAATTTCTCTTAGAGTCTAGGGTATGAACTGAACTTGTCAGCATGAATGGAAGTCAGCCTTGTCTGGAAATCTAGTTCCCTCACTAGGGACTGGCCTCGCCCCTTCTTACTCATATTAGTGCTCCTGAAGGATGGAGATGGGAATGGCATGATGGAGAAGAATGGATGGGTCAGTGCAAACTTGTCATGGCAGTTGGGAAACTACTGTGATGTGAGGGCCTATCAATGGTGACTCATGGATGTCACCTCCCTTTTATGCTGTTTCAAAGTTTTCCTTAAAAATGTCCACCTATACCCC
>NW_007863138.1:0-614 GCF_000696425.1 Galeopterus variegatus
TTATACCGAACTTAGATTCGTTGTAAGTGTATATTGTAAACTCTAGGGCAATGGCTAAAAATTGTTTTTCAAGTTGACTGATATGCTAAGAAAAGACAGAAAATGAAATATACAAAATGCTCAATCAAAACCAAAGAAGTGCACAGAAGTCAAGACCCCATGCCATGCCGCCACCTATAGGGGAGACCCCAGGCAGCCACCTGCCCTACCCCCCACCCAACCCACACAGAAAGCTCACACCATGAGGGCTCACACAGCTTCTGTGGAGGTGCTCACAACAGCCACCACCACAGCTACTATTGTTGCAAGGATAACATGCTGCCTTAGTAAATCTACAACGATCATGCAGTTGGCCCACCACACATTTGACTTCATTGACACAAGGAGAGTCACTGGAGGAGCCTAGAAAAAGAGGAAGAAGTCTTTCTCCTCAAAGTCCACTCCAGAGTAACAGAAGAAGCGACTGAGCTACCAGATGACCAGAAATCAACACAGAGGTACTAGAAATATGAAAAAATCAGAAATTATGACACTGCCAAAGGAATTCAGTAACTCTCAAGTAGCAGACTCTACAGTACAGTAAATCCTTGAAATGACTTAAAAGAAATTCTGAC
>NW_007863139.1:0-614 GCF_000696425.1 Galeopterus variegatus
GCGAGGGGCGGGCGCAGCACCGAGGGTTGCGATCCCATTGCCGGTCCCGGTCCGGTACAGGAGCGACACTGAGGGTTGCGGTCCATTGCTGGACATGACAAAAAAAGACAAAAAAAAAAAAGAATCATTAGTAAATATATCCAAAACTTTTTTAAAAATAAAGGGAACAAGCAAAAATTTTATATGCCAAATATTAAAACTCATTATAAAATAATAATTAAGATAGTGAGATATTGGTACAAGAATAGACAAACAAGCCAAGGAAACAGAACAAAAAGCCCACGTACTTTCTATATAATAAGAATATGTTATATGATAAACAGGATATTAGAACACAATAATGAGAAATTTGGGGAGGAAAGTTGGGAACTTATATATAATATTTATTTTTAAATAATAAATAAATAAGAGAAGCTGGCTTAGAGAAGGAAGAAAGGGGAACAGCAGAGGGAAAGTTTTAACATTATTAAATATTTAACTTTTTTTAAAGAGCTGAAGCAAACATAACAAAATAATCATTTTAGACATTTAAAAAAATTTTTCTGTGTACTTGAAATATTTTATCATTAAAAATAAATCAAATATAAGATTTTCTATAAATCAATAAAAAAAAA
>NW_007863140.1:0-614 GCF_000696425.1 Galeopterus variegatus
AATTTTGAATTTTTACCTGATTAAATTTATTGATGTGTTCTATTTTGGTTTCTCTTGTTGCTGTGCCTTGAAAACAACTTTCCATGCAGAGAAAGGTGAATATTCATGTAATATCTCTTGTATTTGCCTCTTGTTTAGATTTAATTTTTACAATCATGTATAATGTAACTTGGTGTCTGGTATGAGTTAAATATCTTAGTGTATTTTCTCAAAAAGGATAGGATTTTTCCCAGACGTTTCATTGAGTATTCTGTTGAGTTGTGACACTTCGGTTACCATGTGTTCTTATGTGTATTGGGCCTCCTAGCTCTTGGCTCCCCCTCCTACCACACCGTTCCTGGTACAATGACGGTTCAATGATGGATTTGCCTTCAAGGGGCACTGTACCCAGGCCTGCTTTGACTGGGAACAGCCTACCTTCAGGCTTAGGACACCCTAGGTGAGGTGTTCTCCATTATCTGATCCACTACATCCATATGGTCTCCATATCAGACCACCAAACAAGCATGGGTGACACTTTGTCATACAAGCCTGAAAGACCATAATGCTCTAAGTGAGCCTCCTACCAAAGGTCCAAGTAGGAGTCTAGCCATAGTTATGAACATAAATGTTTT
>NW_007863141.1:0-614 GCF_000696425.1 Galeopterus variegatus
CTTTATTTAATTTAAGCAACTGTATCCCCTGCCTCTTCTTTATAGGTAGAGATACTGATGGGAGAAATCAGCACTTACTGAGGAAAAAATCATCATGGGAAGATTCTGAGGTGAAGAGACCCATTCACAGCACTTAACAACAAGAAGGAGCAAGGTTTGAGGTTATCATCTTATCAGCATTTGCAGGGGTCTTTGGCTAGTGGCTAGGACCAAAATGGAAGGCAGCACACTAAAGTGCTTGATTTGTATGATCGAAAAAAGAAACAATCCAGTGCAATCTGATGAACCGTGGCCTGCCATGATCTACTGAAAATAGCATGTCCAGTTACCAAATTCTCAGACCTGAGTAAGATCATGGAATGTTTTTTAAAAAAATTTTTGTCGATATACAATGTGGTTGATTATTATGGCCCGTCACTGAAACCTCCCTCCCTCCTCCCTCTCCCCCCTCCCACCCAACAATGTCCTTTCTGTTTGCTTGTTGTAACAACTTCAAAGGATTGTAGTTGTTATATCTTCTCCCCACCCCCAGTTATTTTTTGTGTGTGAGTGGATTTATTTATTTATTTTTAGCTCCCACCAATGAGTGAGAACATGTGGAATTTCTTTTTCTC
>NW_007863142.1:0-614 GCF_000696425.1 Galeopterus variegatus
GATCTACTGTATAATGAGATCTATTTGAAATATCAAAGCATTCCATACAAACTGGAAAAGTGACTTTAACAGCAACATAAGCATCACATTATTGTACCTTCTGAGAGAAGTAGGGGGAAGACGAAGCCGCATCACACTTTTTGAAAAACACTAGATTATCTTCCTCAATAAAAGCCTGGTGTTTTTAAGATAACATATATGGGAATGGGTAATTTCAATTATTGATTTCCAATGCCTTGTAAAGATCTAGCCTCTTATTTTAAATGTTAAAAAAAAAAACATATTTCCTTTTTAAAATCTAAGTTCCCACTAGTCTGTTCAATGCTCTTCTAATACTGATATTAATAGAATAATATAATTTCAGTAATAATTCCTTTTTTTTTTCTTTTCTTCTAAAAAAAAAAAAAAAGAACAGAAAGACCTCCAGAATGTCTCTTAAGGCTCATGTTTTTTTTTGTTGTTGTTGTTTTGTTTGTTTGTTTGTTTTGTCTTTTTGTGACCAGCCACACCGCGCTCAGCCAGTGAGCGCACCGGCCATCCTTATATAGGATCCGAACCTGTGGCGGGAGCACTGCTGCGCTCCCAGTGCCGCACTCTCCTGAGTGTGCCACGGG
>NW_007863143.1:0-614 GCF_000696425.1 Galeopterus variegatus
ACTGAAGCCTTGGGTACACTCCAGGACGTTTCTGTACCCAGAGAAGGATGCTTCATTTTACCGCGTCCTAGGATTAGAACAGAATGTGAGAATCTTAGGCTTCTAAACATTCAACCTAATTAAACACTGATCGGTTTACTGAAATGCCAGAAGCTTGTTTCAAAGATTATCCACCGTTAGGAATGCTTTTCACCTAATTTATCAAAATTAATTTCCTTATGGACACAAGTAATTCCAATCAAAATCCCAACAGGATTTTGTGTAGAAATTGGTAAACTGACGGTAAAATTTATACAGAAATGCCAAAGATCTAGAATAACAAAAAGAACTTTGAAAAAGAACAAATTTGGAAGACTAACACTACTGGATTTGAAGACTCACTGTGAACCTACAGCAATCAAGACAATGTGATACTAGAGGAAGTATAGACAGATTAATGGAACAGAATAAGAATCCAGAAATAGGCCCACATATGTATGCTCAATTGATTTTAAACAAAGGTGTCAAGGTAATTCAATGAAGGAGAGGATTGCCTTTTTAATAGATTTAATAAATTGTGCTTATATATAAGTGGACATTCATTTGCATAAAATGAACCTTGACCTGTACCTCAA
>NW_007863144.1:0-614 GCF_000696425.1 Galeopterus variegatus
TTTCAGGGTGACGAAACATTCTGGAACTAGATAGTGGTGATGTTTGCACAGCATTGTGAATGTACTAAATGCCACTGAATTGTACACTTTAGCCGGGGGGATTTGGTGTGATGTGAATTTTTACCTCCCCCCCCCACAAGAAAAAGTGGTCACAGATTTTTGCAGCTCCTTCCATTAAGAGTTTGGAATGTCAGCTGGCCTTATGTCAGGCTCTGACCAATTAAATATGGCAGAAGCAATATCATGTGACTTCGGTGCAAGTTCTGCAAAGGTCTTGCAGCTTCTGTTTTCACCCTGATGCACTCGTGAGTTCACCAAGGTGTGAAGAAAGACCATGTGATGAGAGATGAGTAGTGAGGCTCCTACCAGACTGCAGCTGCCAGGGACAGCCCGGCTGACAGCAGCAGCGGTCAAGCCCCATCAAGCCACAGAACTGTGAGAAATGAAAAGTCATTGTTGTTGTAAGCCACCTAGTTTTAGGTGGCTTGTTATACAGAAACAGACAGCTAACACAAAGTATGCTGCTGTGCCCATTTACCATAGTTTATGTAACCAATTTCCTTCTGAGAGGCATTTAGGTTGTGTCCAGGTTTTTTTTTTTTTTTTTTTTTTTT
>NW_007863145.1:0-614 GCF_000696425.1 Galeopterus variegatus
AATGGTCACGTCATCTTGGACATGTTTGCTCAAGCTTCTGCCATTTATAAAAGCAGTTACTTCATCATATCAGGCAGGATGTGGGTGGAAACAGACAGCACACTCAACCTGGGTAATGCAAAGAAAACTTAAACACAAAAGGACTCTTTTCTGAAGTGTATGCAGAATTAGGAGCAGTAAAAAAAGCTGTGTGGTACTCCAGGACAGCAAGAGTTGGGTGCTGTTACCATCTCAAGACCGGAAGGGCCAAGGCCAGCGCTGCTGGAATCCAAAAAGGGTTCACTGTATGAGTAAGGTTACCTGGCAGGAGCAGCAACCTTCAGCACAGGGACACAGCCCATCTGTGGCAACCCACAGGATGGAAACAGGGAACAATCTCTCAACCTCGCTCTCCTCCTGACCATGGATGTCCTGGCAGGGCGCCCCTCTGGCCAACCCCCATGGAAGCCCAATGAAAGTGAGATCAGAGAGGCAGCCCTTATGCATCAGCAACCTGGGGTACAAAGAAGGTAGGTGTTTTAGTCCTTTTTTGTTGCTATAACAGAAATACCGGGGGGCCGGCCTGGTGGCGCACTGCTACAGTGCGCCGCTTGGGAGCGTGGCGGTGCTCCCGC
>NW_007863146.1:0-614 GCF_000696425.1 Galeopterus variegatus
TGTTCCCTTAATGCAGGAAAAACAATTCAGGCTGCGTGTGGCTAATACAGGTGACAATGACCGTGGCTGGCCAAGGGAATTCAGTTTGAACTACTCACTAGGAAGAGTGAAAAGTTCTTTTATCTCTTATGTTGTATATGAGAGCCAGCCATCTGCCATGTGTACCTCCTTGCAGACTTTCCCTCCATGGTGTAATGAGTCAAATAGCATCCCCCTAACATGGTGTAATGAGTCAAATAGCATCCCCCTAACATCATACCCATCTGGAACCTCCAAATGTGAGCATATTTGCAAATAGAGTCTTTGCAGATGTAACGTGTTAAGGATCTCGAGATGATCTCATACTAGATATAGGGCAGGCTCTAAATCCAGTGACTGGTGTCCTCATAAGAAGAGCAGACACAGAGAAGGTATGCTGCGACAAGCCAAGGAACCTGCCTCAGCTCTCTAAAGATTCAGCCCAGAGGGCCAGCCCGTGACTCACTTGGGAGAGTGCGCTGCTGATAACTCCAAGGCCACGGGTTTGGATCCCTATATAGGGATGGCCGGTTAGCACTTGGGAGAGCGTGGTGCTGACAACACCAAGTCACGGGTTAAGATCCCCTTACCGGTCA
>NW_007863147.1:0-614 GCF_000696425.1 Galeopterus variegatus
TGTTTGGCACAGCACTGAAATGTTAAATATTGTGTGAAACTCCAGAAAATATGCAACTATTTTCAAATAATATACTTATGTATATTTAAAAATATTTCATACATTTTCAAGTATATGCACATATACACATATACTGTATACATGTTTTTGAATGTGTGTGTACAAATGCACATATATATTTTTACTAGCCTTCTATTTTTTGTTTTTGAAAGAATTACTGCCTGCTGGTTAATCAGTTTCAGGTGCTTTCATTTTTTAAAATATATACTTCAGTGTGCTAATGGTAAAAGCTGATAACTAAGGTATAAGTTTCACTGGGCCATACCAGTAATAATGTTGGCCTTTGTATAACCTCTGACTCTCAACACTTCCACACGCACAAACACACTGAGTCAACCTCTGTCATCAGTCACTCGCTCACGGCTCTGAAGCTGAATCTGGCCCTCCACTGTTCAAGCTGAGATCCTCCAGGGAGTCAATTAGAATTACACAGCAACTGCAGAGGGCAACATCTGGACATGGCATTTTCCCTGTTAGTGACATCTAACTTTGCCCTAGGATTGTCCATATTGCTCTTGCCACTCTGGAAAAAGGTGAGGTAAGATATTCAAGCC
>NW_007863148.1:0-614 GCF_000696425.1 Galeopterus variegatus
GAAGTACTGGGGCAGACACTGGAATCTGCATGTTTTAAAAAATAAAACAACAACAAAAAATAAATCTGTGGTAATATGCTAGACATTTAATACCATGCCAGTTTCCATTGTTTTTCCTAATTGTAATAAACATGGAACACTGTGCACTGAAGGAGATGGAGGTAGATTTCATTCATCCACACTGGTGTGGGACAGTTCTGTACGGTGCCAGGGGCTCCAGGTACCAATCTTAGGTTCTTTCCAAAGTGGACTCGTTGTCTCAGAGCATAGTGTGTGTCTCCCTAAAGGTGAGGATTCCTCTTCAGATGTCTTGGGTGTTACAGTACAGGCCACAAGAGGCAGGCAGAAGCTTCTTCTGTTCACACCTACAAGGTTTTCATAAAGGGGACTTGGCAGCTGATTTACCCTGAAATTCTAGCAAGAGCAAACCGAACATCTTCAGGGAAAACGGTGGTCAGTCACATGTGCTTTTGCCCAGCTATTTTGGTTCTTTGCCACTGTCAAATTCTAAAATGCTGCATTGCCAGCCATGTCCCAGAGCATTTTTAGCTCAGTTTCACAATTTCTTTAAAAATGAGAAAAAATAATACCAGGTTCTTATGCCCCCACCCCTC
>NW_007863149.1:0-614 GCF_000696425.1 Galeopterus variegatus
TACATACACACACACACACACACACACTCACACACACACAAAAAAAACAAACAAACAACAACAACAACAACAACAACAGCAACAAAAAACCGGGCGGGGGGAGAGGAAGATATAACAACCACAATTTTTTTTTGAAGTTCTTACAACAAGCAAATGGAGGGGACACACTTGTGTGGGAGGGGGGAGAGGTAGGAGGGAGGGAGGTTTCAGTGATGGGACATAATAATCAACTACATTGTATATTGACAAAATAAAAATAATAAATAAATAAATAAAAATAAATAAATAAATTTTATTATTATTAACAGAGCAGTTAGAGGTTGGAGGTGGGAAGATCATGTGAGACTCACCTCAAGAGCAGAGATCTTGGGGCTGTGCCTGCACATCTTGCACTGGAAAGGAGACCTGGCTGTCCCATGCCCCATGTCCACCTGCACTGGCCATGTCAGGAGGCCTGTAAATCCATGTGCATCTAAGCCTGGCCCACATCGACACTCCGTCTGGTGTTGGTGGAGCTCTAATACATGCTCTAATACATGTCTTTACTGAGCATATACTTATGCTGTTCCACATCCAGCTTCTCATTTACAATTGGGAAACTGAGGCCCAGAAAG
>NW_007863150.1:0-614 GCF_000696425.1 Galeopterus variegatus
TCCTAAAATATTCCTAACCAGTCCCTTCCTCTGCCTTCCCACCCCTACTTTCCCAGGTCAGACCTTCCACATCCCTCACCTAGTCTGAGGCAACAGACCAAACTCGTGTGCACTGCAGCCAGCGATGCTTCTGAAAGGTAAATCTGACCAGGCCTTCCCCTCCTGAAAGCTCCTTCCAAAGCTCCCTATGTGCATGATCGCCTTGACTTTTAAGGCCCTCTTTGACCTTGTCTTTTGCCCTCTCCCTCACGTGCTCTGAAGGAGACCAGGTCAAAGAAGGGATGTGGGAGGTTAGAGGCAGGTCCGGGGCCAGGGCCGAGCATTCTAGTCTTCCCATTTCCTGTCATTGAAACTATTTTTTTCTTCTTTTTCTATCCCATATTTCCTATTCTTTGGTGAATACATCATAATAGGAAAAGAAACTGACTAGGAGAAAAGGAGGTGCACTTGACTGAAGTGATTCCAGATGTGGGATGGGGCGAGGGGAGCACAAGCTCCTCCACAGGTGGGGCGCTGATAATTACGGCATGATGAGGCCGAACATATATCAACCAGTGTGCGCCACGCACTGCCAGCCTCACCCGTCTTTGCACGCGTCAATACAGGTTTGGTAG
>NW_007863151.1:0-614 GCF_000696425.1 Galeopterus variegatus
ACAATCCTAAAATCAGTAGATAGAAAGAAATGATTAAAATCAGAGCAGAACTAAATGAAATTGAGACCTCCAAAATATTACAGATCAGCAGAACAAAATGGTTGTGTTTTGAGAATATAAACAAAATAGAAATACCATTAGCTAGACTAACTAAAAAAAGAAGAGAAATGACCCAAATAAAAATGAGAAATGAAAAAGGAGACAGTACAAACAATACCACAGAAATGCAAGGAATCATAGGAGCCTATTATGAGCAACTATATGCCAACAAATTTGAAAACCTGGAGGAAACTGTCAGATTTCTGGACTTGTACAAACTGCAAGACTGAACCAAGAAGAAACAGAAAACCTGAACAGATCAATTAGCAATTGGATTGAAGCAATAATCAGCAGCTTCCCAACAAAGAAAACCCAGGACCAGAAGGCTTCACTGGTCAATTCTACCAAATGATTAAAGAGGAATTAATGCCAATCCCTTTCAAAGTATCCCTCCAAAATCTAAGCAGAGTCCATTTTCCCAATCTCAATCTATGAAGTCAGCATCAGCCTGAAACCTTTGGTTTAGAAATAAGCTTTCCTCAAATCCCTGAAAGGCTATGCAAGGAAAAGGAAAG
>NW_007863152.1:0-614 GCF_000696425.1 Galeopterus variegatus
TATCCCTGCCTAAAACACTCACTGGAGGTTGAGATTTCACAAGCCAGTTTAACTCTGAAGCTGGAGGCAGCAGAATGTGGTTCTCACATCTAACCTATAGGAATTCAGGTTTCCAAGTTCTACTTGGAAGCCCATTGGAGCCAATGGGTTAAAGGGTTTGTGAGACTTCTCATTCAAAATCTCTGTCCAAAACCGTCAGAGAAGCTTCCGAGGTTAGAATCCAGCATAACACACTGAAGCGAAGGTGTGCTAGTTATAAGAGTAGTAGAGCGGAGTGGAGTTTGTTTTCAGAAATTAGACACGAAATCACATGGTAAACGGCTCTCAAAAAGGTTTGAATGTTGTGCTGACTATCTCTGCCAAAAACTCTCACTGGAGTTTGAGATTTCACAAGCCAGTTTAATTCTGATGCAGGAGGCAGCAGAATGTGGTTCTCACATCTAGCCTGTAGGAATTCTTGTTTGCAAGTTCTACGTGGAAGCCCATTGGAGCCTAAGGGGGAAACGGGTTGTTAGACTTCTCTTTCAACATCTCTGTCAAAAAGCGTCAGAGTAGCTTCTGAGCTTAGAATCCAGCATAACTCACAGAACCGAAGTTGTGCTAGTTAGAAGAGA
>NW_007863153.1:0-614 GCF_000696425.1 Galeopterus variegatus
TATATAAATTTACTAAAATATAGGGAAGTAGAGAAAGCATTTAGTGAGAGATTTTTTTTTTTCCTTTTTGTTTTTTTTTACTGACCAGCAACGGGATCGCAACCCTCGGTGTTGCGCCCGCACCATGCTCAGCCAGTGAGCAGGAACCGGTCTCCACATGGGATCCGAAGCCTCAGCGGGAGCGCAGCCGCGCTCCCAAGCAGCGCACTTCTCCAGTGCGCCACCAGGCCGGCCCTTAGTGAGAGATTTTTAACATAGAACTTATGTACTATGACAGAGAAAAAAAGAACATAATAGACTTTCAACAATATAATTAACTAGATTAAATTTTTACATGGAAGAATTTTCAGACCTGATAACCAGAGTTTTCAACTAGAAATTGATTATAAAATTAATTACAAATAATACTTTAATACAGTTCAAAACATTTGATGCTCTACTTGTCACATTATCTGAATAAAATATAAATAGAAATTAATTTTATAAGGTTTAAAAAGTTTATCACTTGAGAGTAATCCAGTAAATGTATATTTTATCATACACTAAAGTCAAGTCAAAATGGATTAAAGAATTAACTATACACCCTGAAACAATAAAACTTCTCAAAGAAAACA
>NW_007863154.1:0-614 GCF_000696425.1 Galeopterus variegatus
ACCCATACATGTAGAAATATTATATGAGTAACAATGTATTAAGTGGGTTGAAGTAGAGAAATTAGAGGTGAAAAAATGAATTACTGAAATACTTCACACAAGTGGTATTGGGACTCTAACTTAGATGGTTGTGGCTTTGAAAAGTTAAGGAGAAATATTATGGAGGTCTTAATTTAATTGATTAAATGTGGACAGTGAAGAGCAAAATCCTTTGAAACATACTTTTTAGTTAGAGTGACCAGAAGGCAAGTGGGAAAAAGGGACAGGGGTATTTTTTCAGGGTGAAAGAGGCTCGAACATATTTACATATTTATGAGGAACTAGGAAGGTCACGATCAAAAAAAGAAGAGAAAGGTTAGCGGATGGAGCAAGATTTATAGAGAAATAAGAAGTATTGGAATTTAGAGTCAATTATAGAGAGAAATGCTTTAAATAGAAAAGATACTTTTTCCTCTAAGAGTTTTTGGGAAGGCAGTAAGGACAGTTCACAGCTACAGAGGCAAGTTTGCAAATTGTTAGCTTCAATTATCGCTTATAAAAGGAGGTAATTTGTGTTAAGAAACTTTATAATTTTTATGAGATTTACTTCTCCAATACATTGGAGTAGTTTTTAG
>NW_007863155.1:0-614 GCF_000696425.1 Galeopterus variegatus
TTGAATTGTGTCCCCCAAGTTTCATGTATTAGAAACTTAGCCCCCACTGTGACTGTTAAGAAGGTGAGAAATCCTGTTATGGTATTTGAAAGGTGGCGCCTTGAAGAGGTGATTGGTTTGTAGGACCGTGCCATAGTGAATGGATTAAAAATGGTGGTCATGGGCGTGGTTCTGGGGGTTTTAAAAGAAGAAGAGAGTCTGTCTTGCTCTCTCTCTGCTCTCTCTGCTTCCACCATCTTGCAATGTGACACCCCTGGGTCACTGTTGCAACCATCAGATTGACTTTGGACTTCCCAGCCTTAAGAAAGTAAGCAATAAATTTCATTTTTCTTTATAATTACCTAGTTCTATGTATTTTGTTATAAGCAACACAAAATGGACTAATACAATATTCAATTCATGGACATGTAGTATCTTTCAATTTATTTAGATCTTCTTTAATTCCTTTCAATAATGTGTACATTTTATTGTACAAATTTTACACTTTTGTTAACTGTATTCGCAAGTATTTTATTCTTATTGATGCTGTTGTGGAATGGAATTGCTTTCTTAATTTCATTTTTAGATTATTCATTGCTAGTGTGTAGAAATACAGCTGATTTTTATATATTGAT
>NW_007863156.1:0-614 GCF_000696425.1 Galeopterus variegatus
GTATCAGTAAGGGATTAGTAAGATAAATTGTTTTATATCTACTCAATGAAAAACGTTGCACCTCTTTGACTAAGGAAAATTGCTTCTGTTTTCATAAGGAGATCCCTCTTCTGGCAATTAAACCTCCAAGGGAAAGGTGCCTCCTGCAAAGTTCTCTGCTCATCTTAGCTGCTCCAACAAACAAATCCCTCCAATGGGGAGGTGGAGAGGACAAGTGGGGAGTGGGGCAAAGGGCTTAACCAGCCTGAGCCTCAGTTTTCTCATCGGTAAGATGGAAATGATGTTCACAACAAAATTTGTGTTGTGAGAATTAAGCTGAATCGGCAATCTAAAGTAATCTCGCCAAAAAAAAAAAAAAGTCTATGCACCATGGTCCTAAGGATTGTGGTTATTAGTGCCACTGCCCTCCACAATCTTCAAAGGAAGAAAATGAGCAAACACCTTCCTGCAGTTTAGTCTAATTCTGAGAACCCAATTCTGTCCTCTCTTTTCTCCCTGCCATAAACAGGGACAATTTTTTTCCAGGAACAGATAGTTTATTGCAAATATGTACAAAGGGGGCCGGCCTGTGGCTCACTCGGGAGAGTGCGGTGCTGATAACACCAAGGCCACGG
>NW_007863157.1:0-614 GCF_000696425.1 Galeopterus variegatus
GATAAATAGAGCAAGAGGAAACTTTTGTAGTTGGTGGATATCTTAATGTCTTAGACCAGACTGTGGTGATGGTTTTAGAGATGTATACTCTTCCCCAAACTCATTAAGGTGTATACATCAGATATGTAGCTAGGCTTTTTGTGTCAGTCATGCATTAATAAAGTGGTGTTTTTTTGTTTGTTTGTTTATATTTTATTTTATTTTTGTCAAAATACAATGTGGTTAAAAAATAAATAAATTTAAAAAAAAAAAAAAAAAAAAGGGCTGGCCCGGTGGTGCACTTGGTAGAGTGTGGCGCTTGGGAGCACGGCGGGCGCTCCCGTCGAGGGTTCGGATCCCATATAGAGACTGGTCCGCTCACTGGTTGCGCACGGTGTGGGCGCAACACCGAGGGTTGCGATCCCGTAGCCGGTCGCGGTACGGGTGCGACACCAAAGGTGGTGTTACTGGTCATGAAAAAAGACAAAAAAAGGAAAAAAAAAATACAATGTGGTTGATTATTGTGGCCAATCACCGAAACCTCCCTTCCTCCTCTACTCCCCCCTCTCTCCCCACAACCTCATATCTGTTCGCTTGTCATATCAACTTCAAGGAATTGTAATTGTTATGTCTTC
>NW_007863158.1:0-614 GCF_000696425.1 Galeopterus variegatus
TGCTGACAACACCAAGCCAAGGGTTGAGATCCCTTTACCGGTCATCTTTTAAAAAAAAAAAAAATAGGAGGTGGGCGGCAGGGGAGCACAAGACTCTGGAGACAAATTGACATCTTAACCACAGAAGGACTTATTCAGAGCATTATCACGGAGATCCGTGAAGGTAAGCCTACATGTTTAGTGCTTGTTTGCTGGCAGAAGTCAAAAACATGTGTTCAAGCAACTTAGCACCCTAAGTGAAATCATTAGCAATTGTCAGGCCTGCTTGTATTTTTCTCTAAATTAAGAAGAATGTCTGGTACTGCATGTGACCTTTGGAAAGTCTCTATGAGCCTTGCTGTCTTTGTCTGTAAGATAGAGATGACACCTACCAGTCAGGGCTAAATTCTGAGTGTAAGTATTTGCACATAATAGTTCTCAATAACAAGTAGTTATTACATTATTAATATGATGGCTTTAATAAAGTGTGACAGGTGCCATCCAATTTTTTAAAAATTTTTGGCAATAAGTTCATATTATTTTATAATTAGGAAAAAAATAAAATTTGTTCTATTTCTGTTATGGAATTGATAGCACATAATAAATGTTATGAACTAGATACCAAAAGCTAGATG
>NW_007863159.1:0-614 GCF_000696425.1 Galeopterus variegatus
GGGAGCGCCGCCGCGCTTCCCAAGCGGCGCACTATCCAGTGTGCCACCGGGCCGGCCCTTTTCTTCATGTCTTTTTGTGAAAAGCAAGACAGCCGGCAGACAGGCTGAGGCTCGCGAGGGGGGCAGAGCCCCAGGCCTCACGGGGCTGGAGACGTCCCCCGACGCAGCAGCACTGAACACACCCCCAGCCCACCTGCTGCTCAGTTCCCAGCCTCCAGCTGGATCTCATGGTTTCCTCCCAGAGGAGGGACACGTGATTTGCACATTGTCCTCCCCGATAACACAGGATGGGGTCCTTCAGGTGGCCACAGCACTTTTTCTGGAACCGCTATGCACACTCACCAGGTATAGGACGCGGTAGGAGTGCCCAGTCAGCTTGGCCACCTGGGTCAGGGACGGGTACTTCCAGACGAGGATCTGGTTCTGCGAGTAGCCGTGCGTGCTCACCTGGGAGGGTAGAGGGGCGCTGCGGTCGAGCTGGAACCGAGAGGGGCTCTCCTCCTGCACTCCAGGGCTTAGAGGCAAGCTGCCAATCCCTGTTGGACCTGGCTGGGGCCATAGGTGGCCCTGTCCTCTCTGCATCGTAGCACCTGTGGCCCCCCCCCTGCCCTCTT
>NW_007863160.1:0-614 GCF_000696425.1 Galeopterus variegatus
AAATGTGCAGCGTTTGTAGTCTCTTATTTATGCTAATCTTGTTCTACAAGCAACTCACCGAATAGAGTTTGTATCATCTTTCTGCTGTTTTGTTAAATCCCTCCAAAATTTTTGCTGCCACTTCTCTTGGAATGGGCCCTCTACAAAAGGTTGAAACTTTGAAGGAGAAATTAAGCTGTTAACTTTGATAGAGATATGTACAGTCGTGGATTAGAAAAATATGTTATTACTTCAATTTAGATGACACACTTTTAATTAATACTACCTCATGGAAATGCAAACTTTGTCGCAAAAATAAAAAGAGACTTATGATTTTTATTTAATGAGAAAACTCCCACAAGAGAAATATAATTCTGTTTCTTGAAAAAATAAATCTACTTAAAGGAATAATTCCCAGAAAACACCTGCATCTTCTTTGGTTGCAAGAACATGACAGATTAGACAAAGAATATTCTCTACAAAAGCCATGATGTATTCAGTAAAGTAATCATGTGTATTTGCCAATATCATGCTGGGTGACTGAGTCACCAAAGCTGTGAAATAACAAGGCTATAGACCAGAGATAGATTAGGATGTTTCCTAATGAAGTCTGACTTTTAGGAACAAAATTTTCA
>NW_007863161.1:0-614 GCF_000696425.1 Galeopterus variegatus
TTTTTTTTTATTTGTTCATGTATTTACCTTTACCAGAAATCTCTATAAATTTTTTATATGGCTTTAAGTACCATCTCACATTTTTTCACTTCAACTTGAAGGATTCCCTTAGCATTTCTTGTAGAATAGATATAATGGCAACGAACTCCCTCAGCTTTTGTTTACCTGGTTATATCTCAATTTCTCTTTCATTTGTAAAGGACTGTTGCCAGACATAGAATTCTCAGTTGATGTTATTTTTTTTAGTACTTTAAATATATTATCCCACTGCCTTATGTCTGCAAGTTTCTACTGAGAAATCTGCTAATTAATTTATTAAGGATAATGTGTTTTAGTGTGATCTCTTTAAGTTTATCATATGTAGAGGCCAGCTGGTTAGCTCAGTTGGTTAGAGCACAGCCATGTAACACCCGTGTCAAGGATTTGATTCCCCATACTGGCCAGGCAACAACAACAACAAAAAAAGTTTATCATACTTAGAGTGTATTGAGCTCTTGAGCTGCTTGTATTTATATATACATGTCTTTCCTAAAATTTGTGGAGTTTTTGGCTATCATTTCTTCAAGTAATCTCTCTATCCCTTTCTCTCTCTCTTGTCCTTATGAGGCTTCCAT
>NW_007863162.1:0-614 GCF_000696425.1 Galeopterus variegatus
GTCGGTTACCTAGCTCATAGGCCTGCGTGAAGGGGTCTGGTGACCCAGCCTGGCACGTGAAGGGTTTGTGACCCAGTTTGTGAACTGTCTTGAGGGGTCTGTGGGCTCCAGACCCAGCCTTAGCTCGACAATTGGCCCAGTGAGTGCAGGATTACTGGCAGGTAAAAGAGCCCAACAACTAGCGTGGTCGCCTAGTTTTACAATTGGTGTCACGAACAGGATTAAGAGCTAGACAACTGGTGCTGTGAACAGGATTCCAGACATTAGCAGTAGCACCACAATGGCTTAGTCGGGGCAGGATTAAGAGCTGCCGTAGCCACACCGAGTCATCAGGAGCTGAAGGTCCACGTGAGAGAGACCCTAAGGCAGGTCGAGGAAGAGAGAAGCCTGCTGTAGCATCTCCCACTCCCTCCCCCTTGTTGGGGTGAGCTTGTCCTCACAGCCGACCCATTGGCTCAATCCTGCTCCGAATCCCCAGTGTAATAGTTATTAGGCCCTGGGAGAAAAGGAATAGAACGCGAATTAGAGTTTTTGCTTTCTTGTTTGTTTTTCCGTTAAAAATGAAGCAATGGACATCATGCAGACATAACTGGTGATCCTCAGGGTGAGCCCAG
>NW_007863163.1:0-614 GCF_000696425.1 Galeopterus variegatus
TTTGTACTTAAAGCAGTGAAGTCATGAGAATCCTTCATTAGGTTTTTCCCTAAGTTTTAAATTTTTTTTTTTTACTACTGTAACCAATAATTTTAAATGTAATTTTCACTTGTTTCTGGCTAGTGTATAGCAAAATAAATGATCTTTTATTTGATAACCTCATATCCATCAACCTTGCAAATTTCTAATTTCAATTAATATTTCTAAAGTTATAGCTTATAGAAATTTTTGGATTTTTATGTATAAAATTATGCACCTTGAATATAATTATACTTCTATTTTTGCTTCTCAATATACAGATTAATATATTTATGTATATATTATAATATATGCATGCAATGAATATATATTAGTGAGCAGGAGATCAATAACATATTTCCACAGAAATCTGAGATGCCACTTGCCATTAAGGCAGATAAAGTTAAGGTATCATTAAGGCAGGTATTTTGGAGTATTATTTTCTGCTGTGTATATGCCCAGCAGATAAACCAGTAACTGCAGTCATCTATATGTGAGTATTCTAGTGGGATTCAAACACAGTTAAGACATAAGGGAAAGATATTTTTGAAGATACAAGAATGTCTTTAATAAAAAAAAGTTTAATAGGAGATGGA
>NW_007863164.1:0-614 GCF_000696425.1 Galeopterus variegatus
TTCTCAGAGAAAACTTACCTATTGAATTCTCTTACAGAGCTGTTCAAGTTTCTGGTTAATTGTTGATAGAGTTTTTCATTATTTTGAGCACAAATGTATCTTCGTGAAACTTGTAACTACTTGGTGCTGCCTCCTAGAGTCAAACAGAAGAATTACAAGCCATGTGACACTTCCGACAATTTGAAAGCATTAGAGTCAAACAGAAGAATTACAAGCCATGTGACACTTCGACAATTTGAAAGCAGCTGTTGTGTATTCTTCACAACTTCTTCAATATTTTTGCCACTTTTAATATGACATGTTTTCAGTGCCTTTTCATTGCCATGATAACTTTTCTCCAGAGAATTCAGTATTACAGAAGTAGAGAACAAATCAGAGTAAGTTTCTTTATAATTTCGTACACAATTATTTTTCTATTAAAAATTTTAATGTGAAAATTTCATTTAATTTTATTGTGACAAAACTAACTCATAATAGTCCCAAGCATGAAATGCAGAGTGACATTAGTGGACCACTGAGCAGCCATTTTATATATATATAAGTTTATATATATAACAGTGGGTTTGGTTTGCTAATGAATGGGTAGTATTTCTCTCTCTCTCTCCTTTTTTTTT
>NW_007863165.1:0-614 GCF_000696425.1 Galeopterus variegatus
GACTGCACAGCCCTCTCTGCCTGGAGGCCTGCGGGACTGATGCATCTGTCCTTTCTCCCCATGTGCCTCAGTGGGCACAGGATCCCTGAGGGTCCACCCATCTCCTGCCTGATCCTCTTCCCACTGGTCTGCATTCCTGCAGCGCTTTCACTGTCTCTCAGAAATCAGCACAACCCTTCCCACCCCAAATCCTCCTCTGAACGCTGTGTTGCTCCTCAGCCCCACAGCCTCCCGAGGACACGTTGTGCTCCCACAGCAGTCTGGTGCTTGCCCTGGACCCCCACTGCAGAGCACTGTGCTGCCCCTCACCCACTTCTCACCCTACTCCCTGCTCTCCTGCAAACTGCTCTGCCTCACTGCCTCTGGACGTGAGGTGCCCTCTGCTGGGAGGGAAATCCCTCTTACAGACACCTGCTTGTGGGCTCAGGGACGTCTTCCTCACTGTTCCCTCCACCTGCTTTTCTTCTTCTTTTTTTGGATTAAAAAAAGGAGAAATAAATATAATTTACATGCTATAAAATTCACCGTTTAAAAGTATAAAATTTCATGGTTTTTCACATATTCACAAGATTGTGTAACCATCACCAACGTCTAATTCCAGAGCCTTTTCATTA
>NW_007863166.1:0-614 GCF_000696425.1 Galeopterus variegatus
AGAAAAAAAAAAAAAAAAAAAAAAAAAAAAGAAAAGAAATAAAGTATATGTGGCAATTCTGTATCTATATTGCCCTTACACTGAGTATTGGAGGTCAGGTGCAAATGAGTTTTATGGCATGAGTTGAACAATGAAAATTTTTCTAGTCACATCAGACATAAAATCTGTAGGTCATATTTGAATGATGTAGTAAATATTTATCTTCATAGGAATCATACATATACAATGTCTTCTGAGAAGTGAATAAAATTTTCTTAAAACTTGGTCATGAGATAATGTTGCCACATTGATAGAGGTTTGGAGCAAATAATGACTGAGAATCCATACTTTCTCTTAGCTGCAAACAATTATGGTGAAGAGTAGCCATAATCTACAGCTAACACATTGATATCAATTTAATTAGATATCTATATGTTCCATTGCCATGTTATACAAATATAGTCATTATTTTGTACATAGATAAGACTTTACCATAACACAAGCCCTTTTCCTATATGAGAAGATAAAAGGTTTTATCCTCCACAAAATCATCATTTTTCTTCATGTCTTCTTGAGCAAACTAAAGAAACATTACCTGACACCACTTCCCTACCACTACCCCAGCTCTACACAAC
>NW_007863167.1:0-614 GCF_000696425.1 Galeopterus variegatus
GTAGGTCAATTTATTTCTGCCATTTCACCTTATAGTTTTAAAAATATATTTCATACCTTTTCTGTTACTCTATTTCTATTGCAATTTTTATTTTGCATTTAGAGAATGTTTTCTAGTGTAATGTTTTAATTCACTTGATGAATTTTTCAAGTTATTTTTTGGTTGTGTTTGAGCTTACCATCTACATCTTAACTTCAGATTTATACTAACTTAATTCTAGTGAGATAAAGAAATATTACTCCTGCATAGCTCTATTCCAGCTCCCCCTTTTTGTGGTATTATTGTTATACATGGTACATTTATATATGTTACAAGCCCAACTATTTGTAGTTATAATTATAACTTTATACTTATGTCTATTAAAGAAGTTGAGAGGAGAGTAAGTATATATTTATAGAGTTTGTTATATTAATCTTCTTATTTACCATTCTGATTCTCTTTACTTGTTCTTGTGGATTCAAGCAACCATCCAGTGTTATTTTATTATTCAATACAGCTTTGCTCCTAGCCACCTTCTTTTACTGTCTTTGTCAAATATATTGCATTTGAATAAGTTATAGGGCCAACAATACAAGTATATTCATATTGTTTCATACAATTACATTTTAAATCAG
>NW_007863168.1:0-614 GCF_000696425.1 Galeopterus variegatus
GTCCGGTACGGGCGTGACACTGAGGGTTGCAATCCGTTGCCGGTCACGAAAAAAGACAAAAGGGGGAAAAAAAAAAAAAAAGACCCGTTTGGTTTTTTTACTGCCAGGATGGGGGTGTTGAATGGTGAGTGGGTGCGGCGAAGGTATCCCTTTTTGAGAAGGTCCTTGACAATGGATTGGAGTCCATGAAGTGCTGTGGTGCTGAGTGGGTACTGAGATCGATTTATATACTTGAGGGATCTTTTATTTTTATCATAATAGGAATACAATGTGCAGAGGAGGGTGTAGTGGTGTCCCATACAACAGGGTTTACAGGATGTAATAGAGAAGGGTATGTTTCCTGATCACTTTCGGGGAGGAGTGCTAATAGGAAAGGGGTTGTAGGAGATGGGGGAAATATGGAAATGGAGACATGTAGCCAAGCGAGAATGTCTCAACCCAATAAGGGAATGGGACATTGAGGCATGACCAAAAATGAGTGGGAAAAAGAAGGAACGCCTTCAATATGGCAAGTTAGTGGAGGCATTCTGTGGGGGTATATATGTTTTCCTGTGGGGGAGAAATGTTAAGTGTGGTTGGACCCTGAAACTCCTTTAAGACCGAGAAAGTGGCTC
>NW_007863169.1:0-614 GCF_000696425.1 Galeopterus variegatus
TGAGTTACTGGTTCACAAGAGAAAAACTTAAAAGTTTTCTTACCCTGATCTAAAAAAAAAATCATTCTTGATTTATTGAAATAAAAGAGTCAGTTTGTTAGTGAATAATATTTCAGGGTCACAAGGAACCAACCTACTAGTGATTTTCCTTTCAGAGACATTGAACCAAACACCACCTCATTCCTTCCAGCTGCCCTGTGTTCCATCCTTGGGTGAGTATGTATCTAGCATGCCTCCTTTCTCTGTCCCTTTTCTGAATGTTCAATGAGATCCCAGGATCTCTGATCAATGTTAATCAATCAATAAACACTTTCTTAGCATTCATAGTATGCATAGCTTGTATTAGACTTTTTGAAAACCAATATTAGACTTTTTGAAAACCGTAGCTAAGAAAGAAGTGATTTTTTTACTTCAAATATCCTCCTATACTTTTATACTGGAAAAGTTTATTTATAAACAGGAACAGATACATCAGGCTTCATTCATTCCTACTTATTTACTTATATTGTTTTTGAAAATTATAATCTTATACATGAAAACACAGTGATGTTATGATATATGTATATAGTGTGAAATGATTGAATCAAGCTAATTAACATATCCCTCACCTTAAA
>NW_007863170.1:0-614 GCF_000696425.1 Galeopterus variegatus
ATTAAATAATTAAATATACATCCTGAAACAATAAAACTCCTTAAAGAAAACATAGGGGAAAGACTCCAGGAAGTTGGAGTGGGTATAGACCTCATGAATATGACCCCAAAAGCACAGGCAACTAAAGGTAAAATAAACAGATGGGATTATATCAAACTGAAAAGCTTCTGCACAGCAAAAGAAACAATCAACACACTCTCCTAACAGAGTGGGAGAAAATATTTATAAAATATACATCTGACAAAGGATTAATACCCAGAATATATAAGGAACTCAAACAACTTTACGGCAAAAAAAAACCCAATTAAGAACTGGGCAAAGGAGATGAGTAGGCACTTCTCAAAGGAAGATGTACGAATGGCCAACAGACACATGAAAAAATGCTCAATATGACTCAGCATCCGGGAAATGCAAATAAAGACCACTTTGAGATACCATGTCACTCCAGTTAGGATGGCTAATATCCAAAAGACTGAGAATGATAAGTGCTGGAGAGGTTACAGATAAAAAGGAACTCTCATACATTGTTGGTGGGACTAAAAAATGGTGAAGCCTTTATGGAAAATGATATGGAGTTTCCTCAAACAATTACAGATAGATCTACCATATGGCCC
>NW_007863171.1:0-614 GCF_000696425.1 Galeopterus variegatus
TGGGAGGTGTTTTTGTTTTATTTTGTTTTGCATCAGTGTCCTGATGTTTACTTAGCTGGGAAGGAAAATGAGAACTAGTCTACTATTAGCCAAGTGCCAGAGGGGACATTCTGACTAGATAAGGATGAGAAACGCTGCTCCCCACACCCCTATCTCCCGATTCCTTCAAGTGTTAGGCTCCTTCTCAGCACCATGACCTCCCCGCTCAGATGACATTCAGGTCCATGACCTCCCCCCTCAGGTGACATTCAAGTGCCCAGGTCAGCTTGGTGCTTTGGCAACTTCCAGTGGCGCTGGAAGTTTCCCCTGGCAGCTCCCCTTTCAGACTCCTCTCTGGGGTTCCTGGCATCACAGGACCTTGTGTCTGCAATGACAACCAGATGCCAGTGGAGGTCAGAAGTCCCAGATCAAGGTGCGGGCTTAACCACACTCCCTCTGAAGGCAGCTAGGGAAGGATTGGTTCTAGGCCTCTCTCCTAGCTTCTGGTAGTTCCTTGGCCTGGCAGATTAACTCCAGTCTTCACATCATGTTTTCCCTGTGTGTGATTCTGTCTCTGTGTCCAAAATTCCCCCTTTTTGTATGTACCAGTTATATTGGACTAGGGCCCATTCTAA
>NW_007863172.1:0-614 GCF_000696425.1 Galeopterus variegatus
GCAAATTACAAAAAGATACCAAAACTGGCCGCATAGTTCTATAACTATTTTTTTTTTTTTTTGTCTTTTTTTTACTGACCGGTAACGGGATCGCAACCCTCGGTGCCGCACCCGTACCGGGGACCGGCAACGGGATCGCAACCCTCGGTGCCGCACCCGTACCGGGGACCGGCAACGGGATCGCAACCCTCTGTGTTGCCCCCGCCCCGCGCTCAGCCAGTAAGTGGGAACCGGCCTCCACATGGGATCCGAACCCTCGGCAGGAGCGCCTCCGCTCTCCCAAGCGGCACACTCTCCAGTGTGCCACCGGGCCGGCCCAATAGTTCTATAACTATTAAATAAATTGCATCATTATTTTCCCAATAAAACTTTAAACACAGTTGGTTTCATTGAAGAATTATAACAAACATTTGAGAGAAAAACACAAATAATTACACAAACTGTTGCAGGAAACAGAAATAGCAAGAAATGCGCGTCGTCCTTTTCTGTGGGCAGAGGGCATTCTCTCTTGTCACTCTCCCAGCTCGTATAGCGGGACTGGATTTACCTCCCCTATTTTTGCAGTGCTGCTTTACTATCAGCCTATTCTTTTTTTTTTTTTTTTTTGTCTTTTT
>NW_007863173.1:0-614 GCF_000696425.1 Galeopterus variegatus
GAGAAATGAAAATTAAAACCACATTGAGATACCATCTCAGCCCAGTTAGACTGGCTATAGTAAAAAAGATGGAGAATAACAAATGCTGGCGAGGATGCAGAGAGAAAGGAACCCTCCTACACTGTTGGTGGGACTGTAAATTAGTGCAACCACTATGGAAAACAGTATGGAGGTTCCTCAAACACCTACAGACAGAGCTACCATCAGCACATCGTTCTTCGCAGGTCTTTGCCTGCCCAGCACACATTCACATTTCCTCTGATAAGCGTGCCCTGCTGTTCCCAAGAGAACCCCCACTACCTGCCATCTCAATCCCCGAGTTCTGTAGAGTTGACTCCACTCCAGGCTCCAGGCAGGCATACGACCGAGTGGCCACCCAGTGCCTCCTACCTCACAGACTGCTGAGATTGGTGGCATGTGACCCAAATAAGGCCTGTAAGACCCACTTTGGGATCTTATGGAACCACTAGTAAGAAAAAATCTCTCTTTTTTGACTCAGGTTGCTAGGAAGGGAGCAGGTAAGCCTTGTGGGGTTAGCAGCCCTCTCACCCTCTGGAGGGGAAAGCTTGCCTGAGGGTCACCAGTAGGAAAGCAGCTCCCTGAGGTGGAGGGAG
>NW_007863174.1:0-614 GCF_000696425.1 Galeopterus variegatus
TCTTTCCGTTTAAAGGTGGATAAAAGCTACCTCCCTGAGAGGAAATACAAAGAAAACTTATTTACACAGGGAAAGTTTAAGTCTATTCTCCAAGTAGCCTTCCAATCTGTGGCCAGGCCACACACTGTCAACAGGAGTACAGAGTGAGCTAAAGATTAGGGGATCAAGTTTAAACAGGCAACTGTGCTCCAAAGGACGGACAGAATACTTCTATAACATTCAATGTTTGGAGCTTTTTCTAGCCTCTTCCTTTTTCATCAGCCCAAAACTGTGCAACCATATTCTGGACTTTATTGCTTGATTCTTTTGTATAACTTACGTTCACCAAAAATGAACCCTCTATACTTTCTGCCCTTTTTATAATCTCGAAAAATATCACTACATTACAAAAGATGACTGACTCTACCTTCAATCTGAGTATCTGAAATTTTAACTCCATAATAATTTCTTTCTTTGTAGTTTGTGCTTTCATACATCATTGGTCCCAGAGATGTTCAGACAGTTTTGAAGTTCAAAAATTAAAGCTAACACAGGAAAAGGAACTAGAATGTCAATCTAATAAAAGACAATGGAGCTAAGAGAAGGAAGGAGAAAATGTGCTCTTTTTTTTTTTT
>NW_007863175.1:0-614 GCF_000696425.1 Galeopterus variegatus
AGGAGCGGGACTGGGCTCAATTCTGCATCTAGCATGGGCAAGTGGGCACTGATAGCCAAGGGGCAGGGACCGCTGCAGTGGGGTCTTGCAGTGGAGGAGCGGGACTGGGCTCAATTCTGCATCCAGCATGGGCAAGTGGGCACTGATAGCCAAGGAGCATGTGGAGGGCAGTGGATGGAAAATTGCTAAGAGGAGACATCAGGGTGAGGGGATTCCGACTAGCCTGATCCTTGTGAAGATAGGCCAGGGTGATCAAACATCACCTGGGGCATGGTGTAGGATGAGGACCCCGATCAGCATGGTCAGATAACAAGGGTAAGAGGGTGATCAGATACTGAGGGGGGTTCTGGCTAAAGTGACTCAGCAGGATTCTTGCTAAAACCCAGATTTTGCAAAGAAGTGCCCAGATGGGCTGGGAGAAGGTTCAGGAGCTCGACTTTGGTTTGGTCAAGCAGAGACTCTTTGTCACCTCCAGTAGGTGGGGTGTCAAGAACTGAGGGGACACCAGGGAATAACAGAGTGAGAATCCTCAGGCACGAGTTGCTGTGGGAGAAGGAAACATTCCTTAGTTCATGTGGGAACCTGCAGCACCTGCCCCTTCATCTAGGGAAGGA
>NW_007863176.1:0-614 GCF_000696425.1 Galeopterus variegatus
CCATGGTATTTAGATAACAAATGGAAAAACAAAACTCTGCATGCCTCCTGTATATTTTTTTTCTAGGAAATAAATTTGAGACATATTTCCACAGTAAATCTAAATGTTTTCTATACTGCCAGGTTTTAAAAGGTTATGTACATTAGATATTGCATCATTGTTTGAAGTACATTAGTACTTCTGAAAACAGCTGCCTTCAATCTCCATTCTCATAAAAAGAGCAACCACACAGTCTGTGTTTTTTCTAATGGCTTTAAAATGTATATGAACTTAGAAATTCTGATCCACAGTAATGTGTGTGTACCATAATATAGAATATTAATGGAAAACATAAAGGAGGAAAAGTCTTTACAAAATAGGGCAGAAGAAGAAACTTACGTTTCTCAAAGTGTTTTTGGTCTCAAAATACTTTCCCTTCGGCAACAAATATGCTTTTATAAAAGATTCATGAGGTAAAATTACTAATAAATGTGTGTATTTAGCACACAATGTGAGAACAGATTAGTTCCATTGATTTTGAGAAATTTTCTAGATGAGAAATGTTTTGACCTTCGTATAAAGAGCTGATCTGCCATCTACAACTTCATATTAAATCCTGCCTTGCTGTGCACAGG
>NW_007863177.1:0-614 GCF_000696425.1 Galeopterus variegatus
CAGTGAGCGGGAACCGGTCTCCACATGGGATCCGAACCCTCAGCGGGAGCGCTGCCGTGCTACCAAGCGGCACACTCTCCAGTGCGCCACCGGGCCGGCCCTGGTTTTATATTTTTTAAGGGTTATTTCTTCACTTAGCTGGGAATACTCTAGATCTTCAATAATAATATTTTGATACCAACCCAGGGAAGCAGTAATCTCACCACACTCAAAAGAAAAAGAATATCTTCGTTTACTGCTTAAGATTTCAGTACCTAGGTTTTTAGATCAATTAATTTACAGTCAGAGCACAAGAACTTCTGCCTTTCCCAAGGTCATGCAAACTTGTGTCACTGACCAGTAGAGATAAACTTATACTAATAAAGCTTTTTAGGTCTGTACCTTCCATATCTGCAATTTGGTATTCCCTCCACAAAATAATGTACATAATTTTCTTTTTTAAAATTTTATTGTATTTTTTCTATTTCTCGACTCTGTTGAGATTTAATTGATATATGAAAATGCATCCATTTTTAAGTGTACAGTTTAATGAATTTTCACAAATGAATACACTATGTAACCAGCACCACAATCAATATGTAGAATATTTCCATCACCTCCCCCAAATTCTCTTG
>NW_007863178.1:0-614 GCF_000696425.1 Galeopterus variegatus
GTAAATTAACATTCTCAGGACTTTGGAGTCTTAACATGGCAAGTACACAGAGCATACACCCTCCAAAATGCTGCGGGAAGTAGACCCTGGACTTCACGTGTGGTGAGGGCCTCGCCACCACTGTGTTGGAGAATCCTGGCTCACTGCTCTGCAAGAGGTAAGACTTTGGTGACAACATACTCATCCAGAATTGAAATTATAGGGAGGGGGAAAGCAGGATGTCCTGAAGAAAGAGCATGTATGCTTTTCTTCTTCTATTCTTTACTTCCAGAGTCATCCCACTTTAATTGCATTTATAAATTTCAAATGGTTGACATTGTGCCATGTAAGACACTCACACCCACCTTAAAACTGTGCTTTAATTTCCAACTCAATTGCACACATAAATTTGAAAACCGAAGACTGGGCAGATGAGAACAATTTCACAGCCTCCCTCACATGAGCTGCTTTGAAAACCACAGTTGCACTTTAATTCCTTCAATTGCATGTATAAATTTTTAAAAAGTTAATGCCACACTGTGGAGAAGAGCTTTAATTGAGTGTTAATGAGCTGCCAGATCAGCTTTTAGTCAGCCCCGTTACACAGCAGGGGCCTGGAGGGGTCCTTGTGACAC
>NW_007863179.1:0-614 GCF_000696425.1 Galeopterus variegatus
TATTTCAGTTGTACAAAATAGATAATCTTATCAGCGTAATTAATAAAAAAGTTAATATAAATATATTTCTAAAACTTTAATTCTCTGATCCAAAAAATTTAATCTGGGTATTTTAATCCCATAAACTCTAACTAGTAGTTGCTGCTGCTGTTTACCCCAGCTGATTCAAAAGTGAGACTTAATAAGATTATTCTGTTTTGGCTACAAATTGATAGGACTATTTTAGCCCTTTTAAAACTAATTTGGAACGGTTTAAAGCTAATTAAAATCTTGAAATGTTTTAAAGTATTTTAGGAACTTTTAAAAAACTCTTAAAAAGCTTTAAATTTTATTTGAAGCTAATAAGTATCTTGAAATAATTTCCATATCAAATATGCTAATTGTTTAATATTTTAATGCTGGATGAATAATTTAAAGCTACCAAGGATTAACCCAGATAGAAGTATCCTCATAGAATATTTCTCCTGCTTTGTTTTCCAAAGATTATATGGTTTTGCTGTCAATTATTTGGGGGAAAAAATAATAATGAAAAAGAGAAAAAAATATTAAACAAAAAAGGTTTAGTCTCTTATGTTGGATTACTTAGTTAATATTGAGGTTAGTTTTATCAAAAC
>NW_007863180.1:0-614 GCF_000696425.1 Galeopterus variegatus
AGAAAGACATTGGAACCAAGACTAGAGTGAACAGACATTCCTCAAGAAAGGATAAGGATGGAGGAGTTGGGGGAGGGGGAAAGCAGCAGAGTCCTGACAACCAGAGAAGCGTTTCTGTCTCCCACATCTCATGCAATATAAATGAAGACAGAAAAGGAAGCTAATTGGAGCCATTTGCAGCCTAAATGGAGCTTCTTCCTCTCCCCTCCAATGGGACAGCCCCACTCAGGGAACCAAGCATCCAGAACAGTTAGTCTTTAGGAGCTTGCTGCATTCATGCACATCACTGCTAAATGAGCTCCCGGGAGAGCCCCCCATGCCAGAGTGTGGACACAGACATTTTGGAATTCCAGACCTAGGCAGGGGCAGAGAGCTGGTCCCCAATAAGGATGGTCTTTACAGCTTCATCCTTCAGCTGCCAGGCTGCCCAGGTGGCATCCATGCCCACATACAGCCCATGCCCTGACCAGAGGGGACACAGCCCTGACCGCCAGTTGATATCAGTGTGTCACTTCTCCACTGGGCTGAGTCAGCAGCTGGGGAGAAAGAGAAGTGGATCCCAATTAGGGGCTGCCTCAAGCTGTGGCAGGATGTCAATGGATCTTTCCAGCTCC
>NW_007863181.1:0-614 GCF_000696425.1 Galeopterus variegatus
CCCGATACCTCGTGAGAGACAAACTCAAGGAGTCCAGGACTGGACTCACCCCACCCCCCACCCACTCCCCCCATCAGTGGGGCCCTGAGGAGGCATTCAGTGAGAACACGCTGCAGACACTGCAGGTTAAGGGAGACGTGGAACACCTACTGGGAGATGGTTTTCTCTGACTTTACCCTGAAAGCTTGAACGCTCCTCTGAGCCATTCATGCTTAGGGTGACGAGAGCCCTGTGTGCACAGGGAACTTCTGATGCCCAGTAGAAACCACCTTTCCCACAGCCCAGGGAGGAGAAAGGGTGGGACCCCAGCTCCTCCTCCTGCAACTTCCATAGTTCTCGATCTGCTCTAATCGCTCAAGATAGCTCTGGCTTGGTGCCTCTACAGAAAAGGAGACTGAGGGCCCTAAAGGACCTCACCAGGAGGCAAAGGGCCCTCCTGTCTGGTGAGCCTGTGGCTGGGGCTGGAGAGCCCTGGTGAGCCGGAACAGGGAGCTGCCCAACGCAGCAGCCACATCCCCAATCGACATCTGAGCTCGAGATAGAGGTAGGAGGCTCCGCATGGGTGGGGCCCGGCTGCAGCCACACAGGGCCAGGCCAGCAGAGACCTCCCAGCC
>NW_007863182.1:0-614 GCF_000696425.1 Galeopterus variegatus
GCCCCATGCCACCACTGGTAAGTTTCCTATCTCTGTACATTTCCAGAATATCATATAAGTGGACTTAGAATAAAGCTTCTTTCATTGGAAATTCATACATGCTATTGCACATTTCAGTGGTCATTTCTATTCATTGTTGAGTAGATCAATGCCCCCTTATCCATGGTTTTACTTTCCATGGTTTCAGTTACTGTGCTCAACAGTGGTCACAAAATATTAAGTAAAAAATTCCAGATAGAAACAATAAGTTATAAATTGCGAGCAGCTCTTAGTAGCATGATGAAATCTCACACCCTCTTGCTCCATCTCTCCTGGGACATGAATCATCCCTCTGTCCAGCCTATCCATGCTGTAGATGCTCCTCATCCATAAATCACTTAGCCTCTTTGGTTATCGGATCGACTGCTGTGATATCATGATCCACGTAACCCTTATTTTATTTAATCATTCTATTTTATTAGTAGTTTCTGTTAATCTCTTACTGTGTCTAATATATAAATTAAACTTTATCATAGATATGTACATACAGGAAAAAAACATAGTATATATAAGGTTCTGTAGCAACCATTGATTTCAGGTATCCACTGTGGGTCTTGGAACCATCCCTTGTGAAT
>NW_007863183.1:0-614 GCF_000696425.1 Galeopterus variegatus
GTGCCAGAAAGATCAGGTCTCGGTTTCCAGTTATCCCCATAATCTTGCTGCATTGCTAGGTAACTATGCCAACTGTATGGTCGGGGCTATTGTATTGTTAGGGCAATTGTCGGAATCCTGCCAACTATATGGTTAGGAATAAAGCTAGGGCTAGGGATTAGGGCCCACAGACCCTTCAAATCATTGTACAGACTGGGTCACAGACCCTTCACATACCTGGCTAGGTCACCAGGCCCCTCCCATGCAGGTCCACAAGCTAGGTAATTGGGAAAGATCCCAGTAGCCATTGGCAGAGGACACGAGCTCAATCCTCAGCTTCCTCAGCAACAGCAGCTCACAGCAATAGTCTCCAGCAGAGCCTGTGGTGGCGGCGACCTCCCAGAACATCCTGGGGACCCTGGCAGCGATGGCAGCAGCCTCCCTGAGCCCCCACCAGGGGCTTCCTGGCGGCAGGGGGCACTGTGGATCAGAGTCACGCATCCTTTATACTTAAGTCCGATAACCAGGGATACCTGGGTGCAAGTCAGACAACCCAGGAATACCTGGGCACATATGCGCAATTACATTAGACAATGACAAAGGAACACCTAGGTGCATGTGCATATTTATATCAA
>NW_007863184.1:0-614 GCF_000696425.1 Galeopterus variegatus
GTTGCTACATATTTCTGACACAAAGTAGGGCTGTTAGCCATTCCTTGAGGCAGAACCTGCCTTTGATATTGCTTCATGGGTTCTTTAAAATTTACAGAAGGAAGGCTGAAAGCAAATGCTTTTGATCATTTTCATGCAAAGGAATAGTAAAAAAGCAATCTTTAAGGTCTATAACAACAAGATAAGAATTAGAAGGAATTGCCACTGGGGATGGTAAACCTGGTTGTAATGCTCCCATAATAACCATAGTAGCATTGACCATTCTCAAATCCTGAATTAATCTCCATTTTCCAGATTTCTTTTTAATCACAAATATGGGAGTATTCCAAGGTGAGGTACTTTCGATAATATGCCCCGCTGACAATTGTTCCTGCACTAACTACTCAGCAGCACATAATTTTTCAGAAGTTGATGGCCACTGATCAACCCAAACAGGTGTATCCGACTTCCAAGTTATGGGGTCAGCACTCTCTTGGGGTGCAGGTATGTCAATGGCCGGAAACAAAAATTTCCAAGGCCTTGTTTATCAAATTGGCCTGAAGCCTGAATAGGTTCTAAAATTCCTTGTTGTTGTTTTCCCAAACCTTTACCAGGACTATATCCTTGAGCTAACA
>NW_007863185.1:0-614 GCF_000696425.1 Galeopterus variegatus
ACTTTTATACCATTACAGAGGAAATAACCTGATGGATATATCACAACTTATGTAGCCAATTTAATGTATTTTCCAAAATTCAGGGATTTGATACCATTCTTTCTCTCCATTTGGAATTGCAAGCTCATAAAATATATGTGCTCCTAGATGATATGAGGCAAGTACTGTTCCAAATAATTAGGGAGTTTCTTGATTTTTGAAATACATGGTATCATTCATTATAGAGGTTTAGTAAGTTATATGATTTCACAAAATCTGTTGTGATGCTGTGGCCTGATGGGATTTTTTTTTTAAAGGCAATAACACCTAAAAAGGTTTGAAAATGGAACGATGTCACTAGCATTGTGTAACAAAGAAAGGCACAAGGTAGATTTAGAGTGTTACATGAATTATTTTAGAAATTATCTCATTAGTATATTACAGGGATATTTATAATGCTATACAGTATAATTTACTCATACACCAGCCACCCTGACTCTGAAATCTTGTCCTCAAGACATTGACAGCCAGACAATTAGTATAGCCACTTGGGCTGCTCAGAGGGCCATTTCAAGCATGGATAATTCCAGGTGTCTGCTCAATAACAATGTGCCCTGTGCCCTCAGCATGAACTC
>NW_007863186.1:0-614 GCF_000696425.1 Galeopterus variegatus
GGGTTGCAATCCGTTGCCGGACACGGAAAAAGACAAAAGACAAAAAAAAAAAAAAAAAACAATGAGGCAGATGTATACCTTCTGAAATGTGTCAGGTGATGATGTCTAAAGTTAATAAGTTAAGAAAATGATACAAGCAATGTATTTAGATACTGATGAGTGAAAAATTAAAGTTATTTAAGACCTTATACATAGGATGATTCCATTTTTATTTTTGAAATATGCTTTTAATATAAAGTCAGTATGTGCATATAAAAAGGTTGGGAAGGATACACAGAAAAATATTAAAGTGTTTTTTTCCTAGGAAATGTGAGTAGGAAGAAGGGAGACTTTTTTCTTTTACATCTCTACATTGTATGAACTTTTCACAGTGAGCACGAATTTATTTTGTAAAAAAAAAATAAAGATTTTTACTCTCAGAGATAGCAGAAAATTGATATCTTAATGTCAAAGTAAAGACCTTTAAAAAAGGAAGCGGAGTTGACCTGGAATAGAAGATGGTCCCACTTCAGATGGTCCTACCTGACATGTATCCAGAGAGAGGGACTGGACTAGTCGTGTGCAGGAGTTACTGAAAGCATTGAAGACGGTTAGGCCTGGGAAGGCAAGAGCTG
>NW_007863187.1:0-614 GCF_000696425.1 Galeopterus variegatus
GGGGTGATATGGCACATGTAACTTCCACCAAATAGACAACTGGGAGGTCCACCTCTAAACCTCATGTCCAGTAAAGTGGGTTCCATTATTACTTTCTATGGCTACAGGCCAGCCATACATGGCCATAATGCCATTCAATGCTTTCACAGTGTTTACCTGGTCTGGGGCCTTACAAGGCCTACAAATAGAAGACCAGTAGCTGTATCAACAGCCATGAAGATGTATCTGAAACTCTCCGACCTTGGCAGTAGTCCAACAAAGTACACTTGCCATCAAGTCAGGGGCATCCTTCCGTGAGTTATTTGCCCATCTGTATGGGGCACCAACCAGGTGTGGACACTCTTTAGCACATACTGGACAAATATGACAGGCATTCACTAGATCTTCCCCTTTTTTAGGCAAGGCCCATCTTTGAGCCGCCATCCAGATGGTTTTGCTGCCAGCATGCTGCATTTGCCGATGTAACCACTGGGCTACATCAGCAGCTGGGCTCTCTCCAGCCATCTTACCTTAGCTAAAGCATTGGCTTCATCATTTCTTGTACTGGCTAAGAGGAAAGTGTCCTGTGACATGGAAAAGAGTTATTTCTTTCTCATGTCCTAACTCCCATAACT
>NW_007863188.1:0-614 GCF_000696425.1 Galeopterus variegatus
TAATCTGAGCTGGCCACCACAAGCACCCCTTTTCAGCCCTCAAAGAATTAATGGATCTATGTTCTAAGCGGCAACGGCCACTGACATCAGAGCAAGAGAAACCAGCCGACACGAAGTGCCACTGATCTAAGTAACAACAGCAGCTATGAAGTAGTCTTCCCCAAAATTTTGAGCTTGAATCTGATTAAGCCTCTGGTTCTGTATACTAACGTACAGGAACTAGAGGGGTCAAAGGAGCCGTGTTAAACAATACCATGTAAATGCAATCCATGTAAATGCAAACCCAAACTGCAGGCAACTTCACAAGACAAAGAACTAATTTCTTCAAAAAACAAACTGCAAGGGGATTTTAAAAAAGAGAGAGGGAGGAGAAAACCTATAGATTACAAGAGACCAAAGGACATATCAACAATTGCAATGTTTGAACATTATTTCAATCCCAGTATGAAAAACCAAATTGTAAAAACATGACTAAGCATATAAATATAAATAAGGGAGAAACTTTAGAGCAGGCCATCAAAGAAGACAACATTCTGAGTCATTTGTTTTAAGTGGGAAAATAATCCTACATACCCAATGTCTTAAGAAAACATAGTAAGAACAAACATTCATTT
>NW_007863189.1:0-614 GCF_000696425.1 Galeopterus variegatus
TGCTCTGTGCATGGGTATGCAGGTCACTCTGAAATCCCAGGTGAGGAAGGAGTCAGTGAGACGCAGCTGCCTCTTTAGGGAACTCGCACTGGAGCTGGGAGCTCTCTGCCCTGGACAGTTCTCATCCAGTACCCAAACTCTCCAGCCTCTCCTTTAACTCACCACACCCAGGGCAGCATGACCCATTCCAGACAGATCTACTGTATTTATCATGAGGTTCTTCTGTGCAGAGAAGCAAATCCCTCCCCTGTAACTTCACCCATGGGTGCTGGCCCCACCTTTCCCTCACAGGCCAGTGCACCACCTGCTTTGGCGAGTCAGCCTCTCACTAACAGCAGCAGCAGTAGGGGTGTCGATGAGCACGGCCACCCCGTCGAATGCCCACTGCCTGCCTGATGCTGTGCTGAGGGCAGGCGGGAAGGACCTCTGATGTCAATTCCATTTTGCAGATGTTGAAACCGAGGCTTGGCAAGATGGAATCATTTTCTTGGGTCACAAGCTAGCAAGAGTAGGAGGCAGACCTGAAGCTGGCTCTCCACGCTGCACTGTGGCTGGCCTGTCTTCAAGTGCCATGCTGTGATTAAGCCCCCCCAGCCTCCTCCTCAGACCCAACA
>NW_007863190.1:0-614 GCF_000696425.1 Galeopterus variegatus
ACCCAGCTCTTGGTGCCAACATACCAATATAAGCTCCCACCGCCCTAGGTTAGCTGCTGTCTTCCATTTCCAGGGTAGCCCTGGGTTGTTCCCCACTTTTCAGCACAGCCCCGCAGATTCTTTTCCTTTAAATAAAGCTTGAATGGTACCCAGCATCTCGGCTCACTTTCTTTTAGTAACTTGTGATAGCTTCAGTTTTCTCTGTGTCATCATTCACAGTGTTGAGGTAAAATTTCAAGCAGATCCGTGAAAATTTTTCTTGATGTTGGTTAAATGGTAAGAATGTTTTCAATAATTTGTCCAGATCCTGATATGGACAGTCCCTGACTTACTATGGTTCAACTTGTGTTTTTTTTTTTTTTTTACTTTACCTGTGAAAGCCATATACATTCAGCAGAAACTACTTCAAGTACCCATACAAGCATTCCTTTTTTTCACTTTCAGTATTCAATAAATTACATGAGATATTCAACGCTTTACTATAAAACAGGCTTTGTGTTAAATGATTTTGCCCAACTGCATCCTTATGTAAGTGTTCTGAGCACATGTAAAGTAGGCAAGGCTAAGTCATGATATTAGGTAAGTTAGGTACATTAAATGCACTTTCAACTTAC
>NW_007863191.1:0-614 GCF_000696425.1 Galeopterus variegatus
TTCCATGTACTTGTAAAGATAATTAGGGTCAACAAAAATAATTTAGGATGCTTAACCCCCATGAAATTTATTCTGGACATGCTACCTCCCTTCAGAATAACTGAAAGACCTGTCAACTGCAAGGATCTGCTCAAACAGGCAGATTGCAAAGCTTGGATTTTGGATCAAAAAAAGAATAAAGTTATAAAGAACTTCCTGTCAATAACAAGAACCATCTGACTGCGGTGGGTGACTATCTGACCATCTGTCTCCTGTCACCATGTACTCTCCAACAAAGCTTGACCATCTCTCAGGAATCTACAGAGAGAAGGGTTTCTTGTGCCAGACAGAAGGTTGGCCCAGATTACCTCCACTTCTGATTCAGGATTAAGAGACGCATGGAGCTGTGTCAGCCCTCAGGCAGTCACCCATCAGGTCGATTCAGTAGAAGCTGCTGTCTGCTGTAGGGTGCTGCCGTGCAGAAGACACTGGGTAGGACCCAGGAGACTCCCCCAGTCTCAGTCCTGACACTGCCCCACTGCGGGGCTGTGGGGAGAGCAGTCACCCTTTCTACATCTACGTTCCTGCAGTTGTAGACAGGGCAGAAGCCCTAAACTACGTCCCTCAGAACATGG
>NW_007863192.1:0-614 GCF_000696425.1 Galeopterus variegatus
GACAAAAAGACAAAAAAAAAAAAAAAAAAGTTTTCCTAGGTCAAGACAATTCTAGGAAAGAAAAAAATTTAGCCCCAAAGGTCATTATGGTAGGCATCTTATATAATAAATATGTAAATTATCTTCTAAAGATGAACAGTGAATAAAGAGATCATGTTAACAAGTGGTCATCTCTGGTTACTCGATACACATGCACAATATTTAAAAATTAAATCACTCTTATTCATAAATAGGGAAATGCTGAGTGATAGATGTATTCAGTTTTTAAAAAAATAGGAAAATCAAGCATGATACATGTACATATGCACAGAAAAAACTCTCAAGTGAAAGACAAATTAAAACATAGATTAGACTTTAAGAACACAGAGAACAGTCAAACTGGATTCAATTCAATACTAAGAATCTACTATGTGCAAAAATTGCTGTAAAAAAATAAATTAAGAGTTTAAGTTCCATTAAAAGAGAAGTTATGCTAAAAGCACACAAACATTCATATTTTTGCTATAAAAATGTTGCTAAAAACATATCCCTCATAGTCAAGATTTTTCATGAGTAAAATTAACACAATTAGATTTATTGGAGAACCAGGGGAATATCCAAGTCTTCAAAATATT
>NW_007863193.1:0-614 GCF_000696425.1 Galeopterus variegatus
TGCCCTGTTGCGTGGTGGTAACATGTGGGGTAAGTGGACCTTTCTATAATCTATGATGAGATCTCGGTCTTTTAATGGAGCTGTGTTCCTGGGCTGTGACCTACACAAGCATTTCCTAGCTTTTCTCTCCCCTTTCAGGTGAGGTAGGAATGTTAGAGGGGACTGGAGTTGGGTAAATGTCTTTCCCCACAGGTGTGATAAGGCTTTGGTAAGGTCTTTTTTCCTGGATAGTAGAAATTTGTTATGGAGAATGCTCTGGGCATATTTCTGAATTATATATTCTTTTTCCTGCCAGAGCTCATTCTTGCCTCAAGCTCCTTGTATCTGCTATTTCCTTCTGAGAATGTTCTTCCCCAGATAGCTGATTCGTTTGATCCCTCACCTCTGTAGATCTCTGCTCAAAAGTCATATTCTTTCTGAGGTTTTTTCTTATCAACTTCTATATGATAAGCCTCCACTACCACCGTCACCAGCAGGCTAGCATTTCCTCTCTTCCCTTTTTATTCCTTGCTACTCTACTTGTTACTAAGCTATGTTTAAAATATTTACTTGTGGTTTTTGGTTTTCTGCTTCCCCTATTTAAATTAAAAACATATTGGCAGACTTTGCTTTGT
>NW_007863194.1:0-614 GCF_000696425.1 Galeopterus variegatus
TGGTTTTCTTTATAGGATTATTAAAATTATATATATGAGGGTACTTCAAAAAGTTCATGAACAGATTTGTATTTTTAAATCCTATTTTTCCTCAGTCTTTTTGAAATACCCTCATATTTAACATGTTTCAACGCATTACAGTGGTTCTTTCAATGGTAATTCAAATTTTTCCATTTTTGGTCAGAAGGGATCTCTTCAAGTTGACTCCTGAGTCCATTTGACTCAATCCCAGTATTTTTCTTTTTTAAAGATGACCGGTAAGGGGATCTTAACCTTTGACTTGGTGTTGTCAGCACCACGCACACCCAGTGAGCAAACCAGCCATCCCTACATATGGGATCCGAACCCGGGGCCTTGGTGTTATCAGCACCGCACTCTCCTGAGTGAGCCACGGGCCGGCCCATCAATCCCAGTATTTTTGAACGCTGCTTTGCTTTCTGCTGTGACAAGGGGACCAGGCTCTCCTTATACATTTCATGCCAGAAATCAGCCATTTATTCAAGGAACTCTGGGTAGTTTAATGGAATATGGTATTGAGACCTCAATATGCACGTGGATGCTTATTGTTAGTAGGTTAGTAGTTGTATTTAGCTTTTTCAGCAGACAGAACTAGG
>NW_007863195.1:0-614 GCF_000696425.1 Galeopterus variegatus
GCAAGGGTTTCCATGTAAAATTGATTGTGAAAAATTTGCAATTAATTGATCATAAATAGTGCATTAGTAAAGTATCACACGTCTAACCAATAGAATATGCAGCAATTTAAAAAGCTGAGGTAGATTAACATGCATTTTTTTAAAAAGTGAGTAAAAATACATAACAATGCAAAAATTAATCAGTCCAGAAAATGACACACCAATTAATCAATCCAGTAAAAGACCAACCAATTTAAAGAGTGGAACTTGGATGAGTAGGAAGGGGAAGGCAGTATTATAAAGAAACTTGCATTTTCTTGTATGATATTTTAATTATTTAAATTAGTATGTATTTCTTTCATAATCAACAAAAATAATAAAGGTAATATCATTCAACAAAATCTTATACGTTGCTTCATATAAACTTACACATATTTTAAAGTTCAGTTCTAATTTCTAGTTAAACATAGTGAGTTTACAGAGGCATTTAGTTCGGTTCTCTCCAATAACCTCACTAAAACAGCAGCAAAGACATTTTAAAAAGCATAGACCTACAACAACAACAAGATGTATATTAATGAATTTTGGAAGATGGAGAGCTAATGAGCAAGTAGCAATAACATATAAGATGTAAA
>NW_007863196.1:0-614 GCF_000696425.1 Galeopterus variegatus
AGTCCACATGTGACTGAATGAAATCCCTGCGTGCACTAAACCTTTGTGAGCCTTGTGCAAGGCACTCTTTGACTCTCTGTCTCCCTGAAATTCCATCTACCACAATGCTCTCCCTCAGTGGCCGAATGATTTCCTGAAACGGACAGTCTCCCGGCTGTCTTGAAAAGTGACGGTGACTGGATCCACTTCCTAGAGCAATCTGCCCCCACGTGGACGGCAGCTAGCCTCATCATATTCACAGTCTAGCTACTCTACACCTATGAGCCAGGCTGACTGCGTGGGAGCCCATCTACGCTCATATAAGTTCGAGGAAAACAAGCACTTTGTTCTGCATCCTGTATCCCCAAAATGTAGTCATTTGTCTCAAACCAACCGAGCTTCATCTTCCCGCTTATTCCTCGGCTAGCTCCAACAGGTTCCATCAGCACACATGCACACTGGAAAGTCATTCCAGGAGGCTTGAGCAGGAGATGGGCCAGGGCCGGGAATTTGAAAATGAGTTCTAGAAACAGCCTTCATTCCGCTAAACGTGACCCTCTTTGGAAGAGAATTAATTAAACACACTCAAAGGAAAGAGAACTTCTGAAGCCCATGAATAGTTATACTACGTTAAC
>NW_007863197.1:0-614 GCF_000696425.1 Galeopterus variegatus
TCAGCATGGTCATCAGGGAAGCCTTTACTGACCTCCCATACAAGGTCCCTAGTGTAGTTCATTATTTTCAGAGCAAAACACTCATGTCATTTTATTGTGATGATGGTGTAGGTCTTCTTGGCTAAATTGTAAGTTAGAGGAGGATAAGGACCAAGTCTATCTGTTTTGCACTGTAGGTCCCCATCACCAGCATAGTTCTTAGCATGGACTAGGCATGACCAAAATTATTTGTTGAATAATGTGTTCCTTCATTCAACACATAATGACTGAGCACGTACTAACAGCTACTATTAGAGCACCTACTATCAGACATCATTCTAGGTGCATCATAATAAAAAAGCAGTCAATGACATTCCTCATAAAGCTTCAATACTAATGAGGGCAGCAGACAATGATCATAATAAACAAGTAACTATAAAGAATGTTAGAAGGTCGTGAGTACAGGGGTGAGGAGGCAGCACAGGGAAACAGAGGTTAAAAATGCCTAAGGGAAAGAGGTTGCAGTTTTAAATAAGGTGACCAAGGCATGCCTCATTGAGATGGGGGACATTTAAACAAAGGCTTGACAAGACAGTAAGGGGGTGAAACACACAAATGTCTGGGACAAAACTATT
>NW_007863198.1:0-614 GCF_000696425.1 Galeopterus variegatus
TTGTTTTTCACTTTCAGTACAGTGTTTAGTGAATTAGATGAGCTAGTCAACACTTTATTACAAAATAAACTTTGTGTTTGATGACCTTGCCCAACTGTAGGCTAACGTAAGTGTTCTGAACACGTTTAAGGTAGGCTAGGAGAAGCAATGACGTCCGGTGGGTTAGGTGTATTAAATATATCTCCAACTTATGATATTTTCAACTTACGATGGGCTTATCAGGATGTAACCCCATCATAAGTCCAGGAGCATCTGTATAAACAATCGTTTTGGATGCAAATAGTGACAGTTTTATTTCTTCCTTGTCAATCTGGTGTCTTTTATTTCTTTTTCTTGCCTTACTGCACTGGCTAGTGCCTCCAGTACAATGTTGAATAAGAGTGGTGAATGGGCATCCTTGCCTGGTTCCCTGTCTTCAGGGCAAAGCATTCAGTCTTCTACCATTAAGTATGATGTTAATTGTGCTTAGTTTCTCCCCACACCCCTGCCCCAAAGATGTCCTTTAGCAGGTTAAGGATGCTCCCTTCTGTCCCTGGTTTTGTGAGTTTTTTAAATCATGAATGGGTGTTAAATCTTGTCAGATGCTTTTTCTGCATTATCAATATGCAGATAGT
>NW_007863199.1:0-614 GCF_000696425.1 Galeopterus variegatus
TTTGACTAGGTTCCCATTTTGTTTGTCATGTCAGGTCATCCCTTTTTCTGACATCCAGGTGGAATTCACTTCAGAGATGAGGCATGCCAGGCAAGGTCAGGATCTGCATGCCGTGGTATGGGACTGGGTGTGCCAAAGACCCACATTGAATACCCCCTCAATGCATGGTAAGATTGATCTCAATAAGGGAGTTCCCTTGGGCTTGCTAAGTCAGGGACCTCTTGTTTCCAGCAGTAGTTTGTTCCACACAAAATTGCCACCAAAATTATATTCCTCTAACAATGTTCAACATACCATTTCTCTATTAAATGAGCTAACACACATGAGGTTAAATATCTCAGAATTAAGAGATATTTATGCTTCCATTTCTATCATTTTTCCTTTTTAAAAATTTTTAAGATGTTCTAAATAAACTAAAAACGTTTCTAAGTAAATGAAGTAAAACCTGTTTATTGTCCCTCTAAGTAGTTTTTTTTCCTAATCTTTTGATATGTCATCTCTCCTGATTTTCTTTCAATCCCTCTCCATTTGTATCAAAGTCCCAAAAAGAAACAGGTGGTGCATTCAAAATAGAATACTTCAAAGAGGGCTTATTTACAGAGGGACTACTTACA
>NW_007863200.1:0-614 GCF_000696425.1 Galeopterus variegatus
TTGGAGGTGGCTGAAGTATGACAAGACAGGTGGGTTAGCTACGTTTTGCAGGCTCCCTGTAAATAGGTTAAACTCAATAATTTTGTGGGGCCCAGGGGCACAGGGGTTATTCCTAATTGTCTGTATCTAGTCCTGGGTGATTAGATTGGCTGCATAGCAGCTGCAGAGTAAGAAGCCTGGTGAAGAACTTGGTCAGGATGTGGACAAAATCAGTTGCTCAAGAAGGGAAACTCACCTACCTCTAGCCAGGACCTCAAAACTGAGTCAAACAGCATTAGAAACAAACAAGAACTATACTGGTATTACAGGTATATTCCGAGTCCATCTCTGTGTCTAGCAATGGGTTTGGAAATGCTGTTTGAGATCCAAATTAATGTTATATGATGTCTTAATTTTATAGACTGTTTCCAGGTGGCATATTATCTGGTCCTCCTACATCTGGAAACATCTGAAATACTGTAAGAAGACTCTGTCTGTGCCCTCTGCTGGTGCCCTCTATCACCCTGGTTCAGTTACCACCTTCAGGAAAGCAACTATTCTCAAGGAGAGACCCAAAAAGACAAGAGAATTGCAGGGATTCTTCTCCAATGTTTTCAGCATTAGAGAATTTTCAC
>NW_007863201.1:0-613 GCF_000696425.1 Galeopterus variegatus
CTCCCACCCGTAACTGCAACATTCCGGCTCCAGGAGCTGGGTTAGCACAGAGCCTGGTAAAGCCTGCAAGCTGTATTTTGGTTGTGCTGTAGGATAAATTCTTTCTAGAAATGAAACAGATGCCTTTCCTCCCTGCATTTGAAATAAATGTGTGTGTGTATATATATACAGACACACACATATATTCATATACATATATACATATGTATATGTTTATATATATATATATATATATATATATGTTTGCTCCTCCCTGCCAGTCATAGAGCAAATTTCTTCCTTGGGGAGCTTCCTACTTGAACTCCATCTCTGTGCTGTGACCACAGAGAGATATGTGAGTGACAGAAAGAGCCAAAAGAAAGGACTAGATTTTCTCATAAGTTGAACCTTGATAAAAGGCATTTCATGAGAATTCAGGAAATTAAAAGTCAAATGGAAAAGTAGAGTTTAGTAAAAAGAGCTTCCTCCATCCCCGGGTGGGTGGAATAGGGAAGTGCATGACAGTACTTGGCCATTTACTTTCTATGGCCCTCTGGAGGCTGGAAGACTCCTGGCTGATGACCTCTGTGTCACAGGACCGCTTCCTCTCCTCCAGCCTCCTCTGGCAGGTGCT
>NW_007863202.1:0-613 GCF_000696425.1 Galeopterus variegatus
CCATTTCTAAAAGCAGGGTGATCATCCCTGCCCTACCTACTTTGTAACATTGTTGAGATAATTGACAAAAAATTGTTTTTAAAATCAAAGCACAGTACACATGAAAGAGTTTGCTTATTCTAAATATGATGGAAGATACCACATAAATTTGGTAGCACTCATCAGGGTAGAGCGAACAACTCAAAGCAAATTATCTCCAGTGTAAGTCTAAATACCCCCAAGACAACTAGCTAATTCAGTGGGGAAAAAAAAATTCAGTAGAAATTATTTGAAAGAGTATCTGGAGTAGATGTACTGCTTTCTCAAGGTCCAAAAAAAAGAGTCCACCATACTACTGGTTCTTTAATTTATATAAAATCCTTACACCATGCCAGAGCCCAAGGAAGCCAGTCGTTTTTATCTATAGTGCCTATTCTTCCCTATACCAAACATGACAAAGCAGAATTTTTTTCTCTCCCTTCTTGACTTCCTAGTCCCAGCAATCATTTCGTCTCATTGTCGGACTCAACATTGAGGAGTCATTCTTGATTTTTTTCCATTTCTCCGTTGCCTATTCAAATATATCTACAGGGCCGGCCCGGTGGCGCACTGGATAGTGCGCCGCTTGGGAAGC
>NW_007863203.1:0-613 GCF_000696425.1 Galeopterus variegatus
CCACTACAAGTTGATGCCAAACAGAACAGTCTCTAATTGAGCAGTTCTTCAAAATATGAGCCAGCCTTGGGGAAACAGGTACCCTCATTCATTGCTAGTGGGATCACAGATGGCTACCACCACCTGGAGGACAATTTGGCAATATATGTCAGAATGACAAATGCATGCACAATTTGACCCAGCAATTCCACTTCTAGAAATTTATCCTAAATATATATATATATAAGTATATGCATGTGCATCGTGCATATGCAAAGTTATTCATTGCAGTGTGTTTGGCCTAACAATTGGAAACAATTCAATGCCCAACTATGGTAGACTGGTTGAATAAAATATAGTACAACCTATAATAGGTACTATGGAGCCAGAAATAAAGAATGAAGAAGAGCTCTATGTACTGATACAGAATGATCTCTAGGATATATTAGTAAATAAGAAATGAAAACAAAAACCCCAAGGTGAAAAACTGTGTGAAATTAACAGTTGAAATTAGTATTTCCTGATATATGCAAAGAAACTCTGGGCAGATACATAAAAATGCCACTGATTACTTCAGGGGACAGGGCACTGTAGGTAGAGAGATGAGAGGAAGAGTTTTCACTGTTCTTTTTTT
>NW_007863204.1:0-613 GCF_000696425.1 Galeopterus variegatus
CGGCCTCACTGACCTGGTGCTGGCCCAGGTTGGCCATCTCATGGGCTGTCTTCTCTCAGCCTGGGGGATTCTGACCTGCTGAAGACAGCTATGAGGTTGGCTGCTCCGTAAAGGCACAAGCCTCCCTCAATGGGATCTACTGCAAATCGTCATCACCAGAATAAGCTTCCCACCAACACTTCTAGAATCTTCTCAGAAGTTTGGACAGTTTCATCACGCTTGAACCCTGCCCTGAGCATTTTCAAGTTGTTTTGCCTCCTCCTGTGTGGAAGAGAGAAGCCGTGCTGGTGCTGACTGGTTGCACCTGCCTGATTGTCTGCACCTCAGGATGCTCCTGCTCTCCATCCTCCCTCTGATGTTTCTCCTCCTCTCCAAGGCTGATGCTCATGGGTGCCTGGGAGAGCCTCGCCTCCACCCACCCAGCCAAGGCTTCATTTTATTTGCTCTTTCTGTGCCCAGGGGCTCCCTCGCTGCTGCCCCCTTCGAGTGTCCAAGGCTAAGGTACAAAGAGTGCTCTCTCTCTCCCTCTCTGTGCTTCTCCCTCTGCTTCTGGACCCCTCTGTTGATAAGCCACTTCCAAGTGATCACCAGCACTCACATCCATGGCCAAGCC
>NW_007863205.1:0-613 GCF_000696425.1 Galeopterus variegatus
AAAGCATTTAACCTAAAGTCTATTGTTTGGCATTATAAAATATAAAACTCACTTTTAAAAAGCTTTGTATACTCCTATTCCTGAGTACCCTAAAAATAATCTATAAACTCATTCACTTAATTTTGTGGTTACTCAATTAGTTATCTTCTACAAAAGAGATGAGAAATCCATGATTTATTTTTAAGAAGGCAGTAGGTTGTCTTTATTTTTATAGATCTTAGAATTGGAAAGCAGAGAAAAAGCATTTAGAATACTCCTATATTCATTTTTCCTATTCTAAGCTTGTTCTTAAAATTAGTTGCTTCAAATTATCCCTGCAGTTTTATATAATGCCTTTTTGCTGCTTTGGGGGAATTAAAAAAAAATCTCTTCGTTAATACAAGGTATCTTTTTATGGTATTATCAATAGAAAATGAATAGTGATTATCATCGTGTGCAATAAATAATATTTCCCCCTTACCTCTAAAATCAACACTGTTATTCTTTAAACCATAATTAAAATAATACTTCCTGATGCTAACTTATTAAATAATACTATCAGGAATTACTGGGTGTTATAATTGATTTGCTATTTGATTCAATTGGATTTTCCAGCACTACATTCTTATCTGAC
>NW_007863206.1:0-613 GCF_000696425.1 Galeopterus variegatus
CTCCTTCATTGCGAGTAAAGGAGGTGGTTGTGCTTGTCCAAATGGTTAAAAGAAATTTGTGCGATCAACATTTTCAGGCTCTTCCACTTGAACATCACTGGACAGTCTAGGTCACAAGAGTCCAGGCTTTCCCTATCAGAGACTTGGGAAAGATAACTCTTGAAACCATGTATTCTGTCCCCTTTGTATTTTCCTTTTGTTGTTGCTACCTTTATTATTACATCCTGTACCTGATTTCCAGGAGAGTCTCCCCACTGCTTACAGAGCTATGGGTTTCTTTTAATACTGCCATTGAAATATTTTTTGATAATATGCCTTGACTTGGTATTGGCTAACTTAAGACTGTTCTTTCTTTCTAGGCTTCTAAAGCCATTGGCATGAGCCAATGACCTCTACAATCTTTATAACAAACACTAATTGCACAATATCATTTGTGTTCCATACCTATCATAAGCTAAGGCTTCACCATGCACCTGCAACTCAATCCAGTCTTTCACTTGTGAGAATTCTAGTAATTGTGATCCTACTGCATACGCAAAATGTATCAAAATGCCCAAAATGGGGTGAGGGTTTTTATCACTGACTGCAGAGTGACTCTGTTCCTAAATGTTAC
>NW_007863207.1:0-613 GCF_000696425.1 Galeopterus variegatus
ATTTCTCTAAGTGACATAAAGGAAAGCTCAATAAGCACCGAAAGAGATATTCATCGTCACCAATAAGGAAATGTCTATCAATACCGCAGTGAGATACTATGTCACACCCTTTAGAAGGGCTGTAAATCAAAAAGACAGTCAAGACAAAGTGTTCACAAGGCTATGGAGATATCACAACCCTCATATATTGAGGGGGAGACTGTAAAATGGTACACACTGTCAGAAAACCAGGCCGGTAGTTTTTCAAAATGTGAAATGTAAACTTACTATGTGGCCCAGCAATCCTACCGCTGGGTCCATACGAATGAAAACTGAAAATCTGTCCGCGCACAAGTTTGTATAGGAAAGCTCAGATCAGCCTCACTTACACTAGACAGTCAAAACCACACAGAATGCCAAGGAAGAATACTGAGAGCTGCAACAGAGGGGAACACACACACACACACACACGCACACACACGCACACACAGACACACACAGACACACACACACACACACACACACACACAAGAAAGTTCTAATATGGATTTCAGTAAATTCTTCAACAGAAAATCCCCAGTCCAGGAGAGAAACAGATGTTCTAGTCAAAGAAAAAATTCAACAACAACAAAAA
>NW_007863208.1:0-613 GCF_000696425.1 Galeopterus variegatus
CCAGCAATTCCAATACTGGCTATATACCTAAGAGAAATAAAAACATATGTCCACATAAAAAATGTATACACAAATATTCATAACATTATTCATTATAGAAAAAAAAGGGGAAATGACCTAAACCTTCAATCACTGATGAATGAATAAATATAATGAAGTATATTGACACAATGGAATATTACTGCACCAAAGAAAGGAAGTACTGCCACATGCTAGGGCATAGATGGACGCTGAAAGTAAATCGTAAATGAAGAAAGCCATTTACAATAGACATCATTTTGCTCGACTGTTTAATATGAAATGTCCAGAATAAGCAAATAAATAGAAACAGAAGCATATTAGTGGTTTGCCAGAGACTGAGAGAAGGGGAGAACAGAAAAAAAAAAATTGCTGATGGGAATGAAGTTTTTTGGGGGAGTGATGTTCTGAAATTAATTAATGGTGGTGGTTAATCAACTGTGTGAATATACTAAAAATGAATAAATTTTATCTAGAGCTATTAGTTCATATTTCATTAGGATTGTAGAAGAAATTAAATTTTTTTTTTTTTTTTCCTTCTTGAGACCGGCCACACCGCGCTCAGCCAGTGAGCGCACCGGCCATCCCCATATAG
>NW_007863209.1:0-613 GCF_000696425.1 Galeopterus variegatus
TATATATATCCCCCGTAGCTGAATACATCTTGGGTATGGATGTATTTTATGATTTGCACCTATAAACAACAGTTGGAGAGTTTCGGCTGTGAATACGGACAGTAAAGCCTGTGTTACAAGGATATGCTAAACATGACTCACAGGTGTTACCCAAGCCAAGATATTTTTTAATGTAAAGCAGTATCTCCTACCAGGAGGACATGTAGAGATAAGTGCCACTATATTGGAATTAGAGAAAGTTGGCATTGTCATCCGGCTCATAGCCCATTTAATGCTCCTGTATGGCCAGTGAAAAAAGCCTGATGGTACGTGGAGAATGACTGTAGATAGATAATCGAGAACCGAACAAAGTAGTGCCTCCTTTGCATGCAGCTGTGCCTTCAGTTCATGACTTGATGAATTAGCTGACGACTCAGCTGGGAACTTATCATTATGTATTGGACCTTGCAAATGCTTTTTTCTCTATTCCAATCTCAGCTGATAGCCAAGATCAGCTCGCCTTCATGTGGGAAGGAAGACAGTAGACCTTTCGAGTATTGCCCCAAGGTTATGTGCATAGCCCAACCATCTGTCATGGTTTGGTGGCTGGGGACCTAGCCAAGTGGACTAGGCC
>NW_007863210.1:0-613 GCF_000696425.1 Galeopterus variegatus
GCTTCGTCTCTCTGGCACATTTTTTTAGAGGCAGTGTAAAGCTACGTGAATATGCCAGTTGACAGGTTGAGGCTACAGCTATACTAATTGTATTGTCACATGACTTTCATAACTAAAGCCAAAACATTTCATTATTTTAGTTATACTAAGTTTCCATTTGTATCGTCAAGTGTAGGGCTCAGACCCATCAAACCCACTGTACAGACTGAGTCACCAGACCCCTCACATGCCAGGCTGGGTCATAGATCCCTCACACACAGGTCCACGCTAGGTTATTGGGAAAGATCCCGGGAGCCATTGGCAGATGACATGAGCTCAGTCCTTAGCAGTAGCAGCGGCAGCTTACGGCAGATCTGGTGGCGCCAGCAGTGGTGGCCTTCTTGGGACATCCTGGGGCATGGGCAGCAACAGCTTCCAACAACAGCCTCCAGCAGCAGTAGCGGCCTCCCTGTGGCCCCCCTGGGGGCATCCCTGGGGCGGGGTGGGCCATGGATCAGAGCCACTCATCCTTTACACTTAAGTCCATAACCCAGGACATCTGGCAGCACATACGCAATTACATTAGTCAATAGCCAAGGAACACCTGGGTGCACGTGCATCTTTACAATAAATG
>NW_007863211.1:0-613 GCF_000696425.1 Galeopterus variegatus
TTGAAACCTAGAATGTATGGGACATGAAATTAAGCACTAAGGGTAGAAAGATGAAAAAGAAATAGGTCATGTCCTGGAGGAGCTTATATTCTACTGTGGAATATAGGCAGCCAAAAATTAATTACCATGGGCATTGATTAGTAATAATGTTAGCTAGGAAGTGCTATAGGGCCTCAAAAAAGAGAGAAAATGGGAGTTTCATGGTCTTCATAAAGAATATAATCCTTCAGCAAACTCTTTTGTTTTTTGATCAGTGAGGGGATCTTAACCCTTGGCTTGGTGCTGTCTGCACCACGCTCAGCCAGTGAGCAACCGGCCATCCCTATATAAGATCTGAACCCATGGCCTCAGCAGTAATTGTAAAAAGAATTGGTACTACTTTTAACAGAGACTGAGTGAGTAGTAATTTTCACTTTTCTTGCCCTTGATGATTAACCATTTCAAGGATTATCCTGTCTGAGGATGGCATATTTTAAAGCATATTTTCAATATATGTATATGTATTTATTTTAAGGGTTCTGTTCTACCTACTTTATCCCCTCACCCTGTTCTCTAGTTCCATGACCAAACCCACCTCTTAGTAATCACTGAATGTACCATATTTGGGAGACCA
>NW_007863212.1:0-613 GCF_000696425.1 Galeopterus variegatus
TGCAGTCAAGGAGAAGCTTGCAATATTACAGATGAGAGAAGGCAAGAGCAGAAATTCAAAAGGAGAAAAGAAGAAGCTTTTGAAGATTTTTTTGGAAATAAATAATAGTGACAGGATTTTTGAAGAGACGGAACTGAGTAAAAAGCAGTTTTCCTTAGGGGTTGCTGAAATGGTAGTAGTGCTCACTATGACGGTGAAGTAGAAAGAAGGATGATAGAGAATATGTATTTTATTTTCATTGACAAAGAAAGATAGCCCATGATAGCTAGAATGGCAAATAAGAATTTATCAGACATATTACACACTACCACATGGATCAGGTAAAAACATCATCATCAACAGTGATGTTAAACTTTACATTTTACATAAAGAAATGAGGGCATTTCATTTGGCTTAGTCAGATATGACTAAAGATTATCATTAACCAATTTAAAATTATGTATTGAGCATCTTCTCACAGGCACTTTGCTAGTAACTAGGGGCACAATGAGGAATAAGATCATCCCCACCCTCACAGAGAGAGTTGGCAAGTAAATACAGAATTACACTGGAGTGAGATGAGTGGCATCATAAATAACACGGCACGTCGCTGGAATACAAAACAGGGTGCCAA
>NW_007863213.1:0-613 GCF_000696425.1 Galeopterus variegatus
ATCCACTGGAGCTGGATACACTCTTCTCTCCTGTCCGTGGACATCAGAGCTCAAGACTCTTTTGCTTTTGGGTTCCAGGATTTACACTAAGGACACCATTGGCTTCCCTGGTTCTGAGGCCCTTCAGACTTGGACTAAGCCACACTACCAATATCCAGTTTGCAGATGGCCTATCGTGGGACTTTTCTTCATAGCCATGTGAGCTAATTCCCCTAATAAATCCCTCTCATATACTTACAACATATACTATTGATTCTGTCTCTCTGGAGAACCCTGACTAATACAATAACCATTTATAGTGGATTGAATTATGTCCCCCCAAAACTCACTTCAGCTTGAATTGTGTCCCCCAAGTTTTATGTATTGGAAACTTGGCCCCCACTGTGACTGCTAAGAGGGTGGGAAATCCTATTACGGTAATTGAAAGGTGGAGCCTTGAAGAGGTGATTGGATTGTAGGACCATGCAGTAGTGAATGGATTAAAAATGGTGGTTGAGGGCATGGTTCTGAGGGCTTTAAAAGGAGAGGAGAGTCTGTCTGTCTGTCTGTCTGTCTCTGCTCTCTCTGCTTCCACCATCTTGCAATGTGAGACCTCTGGGTCACTGTTGCCACC
>NW_007863214.1:0-613 GCF_000696425.1 Galeopterus variegatus
AGGATGTTGAATTTCATCAGATGCTTTTTCTGCATCTATTAAGATTATAATTAATATTGCCGGAGCCATAACACTGCTGACTTTAAACTATACTACAAAGGTATAGTAACCAAAACAGTATGGTAATGGCATAAAAATAGATACTCAGACCAATGGAACAGAATGGAGAACCCAGAAATCAACCCACATACTTACAGCCAACTGATCTTTTTTAAAAAAATTATTTTATTTTAATTTATCAATATACAGTGTTGTTGATTTTCATGTTCCTTCACCAATTCCTCCTTTTCCTGCATCCCTCTCCCCCATTCCCGCATCAAAATCGTATCTGTTCACTTGTCTTAACAAGTTCAAGGAATTGTTGTGATTCTTGTGACAACCAACTAATCTTTGACAAAGGCAACAAGAACATACAGTGGGGAAAAGACAGCCTCTTCAATAAATGGTGCTGGGAAAACTGGAAATCCATATGTACAAAAATGAAACCAGACCCGTACCTCTCATTATAGACCAAAATCAATGCAAAATGGATTAAAGACTTAAATATGAGATCTGAAACTATAAAACTCCTAAAAGAAAACATAAGGGAAACACTTCAGGAAGTAGGACTGGG
>NW_007863215.1:0-613 GCF_000696425.1 Galeopterus variegatus
TAAAAGTGAGGATATTATCTGCAAAAAAGTGGCATAGTCAACCATCACCACTTTAAGTAAAAAGTGACATGCTAAAAGATCATTTCTGTTGGGCAGGAGGGTCTAGGTGCTACTAATGATCCCTGACAGTGAGGCACCCTTGGTCCCTGCTACACAAAATTTAAAGACAAGTGCTCCATTAAACAGCATCATCACCATCCCTGGTAGCTTATTAGAAATGCAGGATCTCAGGTCCACCCCAGAGCTGCTGAGTCAGAATCTGCATTTTAACAAGATCCCCAGGGGAATCATGTGTATATTCAAGTTGACGGAGCAGTGCTCTAAGGTACATGGGATCACTGGAATCCAGAAAAAATACTTTCAGAAGTACAATGTTGGAAGTTGCAGAAAACAAAGTTTTCCTACTCGATCTTTCAGCCTTGGGGGACAGATACCTATTTATTTCTATGATCCCTCTAAATAGCTACATCTCTCAGGAATTTTTTAGATGTAAAGACTGAAAAAGAGAAGGGAAAATGAAACAATGAATAAAAGAGTAGAAGAAAAAAAAGAGAAAAATTTAACTGATTAAAGCAAAAGTAGAAATTATTGGACCATACAACAAAATGTCAAT
>NW_007863216.1:0-613 GCF_000696425.1 Galeopterus variegatus
GGATATTAAGGAGGGAAAAAGTGGTGTGTATGTGCGTGTGCACCTGTGTTTAAGAAGGAGAAAAAATATAAAATGTTATTATTTTGAGTTAGAAATAAAAATGCTTAATAGTTTATTCCTGAACAAGTGAGCACTATCACCAATTACATCAAACAGATCTCAGAGTTTCCGTTCATAAATCTGAGATGGTATGGGGAAATTAATCATGATATTGAGCTTGAAAACCATAAATGATTGGATTACAATTCTGACAGGCACAGTGGTTAGTGACATAACATTTATTCATTGTGTCTGTGTGTTGCCTGGAAAATCTGTGCCTGACTCACCTGCTTAAGACATATTATTACCTAGACAAAGGATGATGGCACAAAACATTTATTTTAATCTGACAGTATCAGTTTAAATTTATGGGAAGTTGAGCTGTTGTGGATGGCTATCTGTTCTTAGCAGCATCTATTGGATTGAACAATTTGACAAAATTTTCGGTTTTTACCAATTTATGTGGAATATTATAGCAAAAAGATCAAGTGATTTTCCTTTGACTATTTATAATATTTTTCAGAATTCAGTTTTATGGTAAATTTATGATAACAAAGTCTATAGAGAAAAGATT
>NW_007863217.1:0-613 GCF_000696425.1 Galeopterus variegatus
TTTGAGTACAGCATTTTACTTCTTTTAACTAGATTTAGACATGGATGTGAGCATTTCAAATGCTCTACAAACCCTCTTTGAATTGCTACATTAGATGCAGGTAAAATTATTATAACTCTCAAAAATAAAATCTTCTTGAAACATCTGGATCTCTTAAAACTCATTTCCATTTAAATTTCCAGACAGTTCAATCAAAGTCCTTTCTGGTTGCTATCATTCTAATCTAGAGAGGCATCTCTAAATTGATTTATGGTTGTGTGATCAGCAGACCAAGTTTCCACATACTTCTCCATTCTTAAATGACTTAACAAACATTGAGCACGTGAGTATAGGCAGTTCTTAATCTCTCTACTTTTTCCCCTTCAATTTCCCTTGGGTTTCTTTATCTCTTTCTATCCTTTCCTGATAACCGATTGGCCGTGGATGTTATTGAAGCAAAAGTCATGAATTAGGGCCTGATAAGAACCATTCAACTTTCCTTTCTCCAAAGGCTGCCTTCTCCCTTTATTATAATCAATCCACTCCCATAACTGTAACATCAGTCATGTCAGTCAATTTTTCTTCTGCCCTGGACAATCAATACTGCCCATGGTGTTGACTCTACCTCAGAAAT
>NW_007863218.1:0-613 GCF_000696425.1 Galeopterus variegatus
GTATTTTCTTGGATAATTTAAGAGAAAGTCAGTGACATTTTTACATAAAGCAAAGAGAATGTTAAATTTCATTTTGGATTAGACCTTAAAATCAAATGTAGCATGCAAAGAACCTTCAAAGGGAGATTATATGAACTAGGAAAATAATAGTTTAAGGATAATAATGTCATTCATAGTTTTAAACTATGACCTAAACATGTTCTGTTGCAAATTTTACTTTGGAAATGTGTTTTTGCTATTTGGAAATGTGTTTCTGCTATTTGGATCTCTCTCACTTGATTTATAATCTCGCCAGCTGGTTATTTGAATGCTATATAGACAGCTTAGAGTATAGTAATTATTTTTATATTTAGAAAAATGCTATATTTCTGGAAGCATTATGTTCCAAAAGTTTCCATTGTATTATATTTCTCTTCATTGCTTAAGAGAACCAGTAAGAAGTAAACTTTTGAGATGAATTATAATCTTACAAACATATAACAAAATTCAATCTTAGACTGGTTATGATATTTTAGTTTTAGCTCTTCAACACTTAGTGAATAGATATTATACGGCAAAGGTACAGGATGGGGGTGGTGAGAAAGAAAGGAGGAAAGGTAAATATAGATAATCT
>NW_007863219.1:0-613 GCF_000696425.1 Galeopterus variegatus
AGGACTCTGATTTCTGAAGCCAGATGGACATGATAAGCTTACAGCCATGGAATGTGAGGAGCACAACGAGTAAGTTGAACAAGTGATTAGTTACGATTTTTGTTGTTGTTGCAAGTAATTGAAACCCAACAAGCTAGCTCTAAAACATAAAGGGAGGGAGGAGTATACAGGAGCTCTCGCAGCTTGGAGAGCCCCCAGGGGAGCTCTCAGGATTGAAGGGAGAGCTGCAGGAGCGAGGGGTCAGGGCTCAGAGTCGGCAGGGGTCTTTCTTCCTCCTCTTACTCTTCTCCCTCCCTGGCTTCCCCCATAGACGCTTCCCACATACAGCAAAGGCACAACACCTTCTTCTCCCATATGATAGTCCCAGGGAAGGACTCTAATTGGTCCTGCTTGGGTCACATGTCCATTCCTTGGATCAAACACTGTTGACAACAGGACAAGATGTTGTAACTGGCCAGGTCTGCATCACGTACCGACCTCTTCGGCCAGTGAAGCAGGACCTGTTTCCAGAAGGGTCATGGGAAACCTCACAAGGCAAAGATCTTGTTACCGTGGCCCATTACACTGAGCTCTCCAGAAGAGTCAGTCTGATAACAACGTGGGAAGGCCATAC
>NW_007863220.1:0-613 GCF_000696425.1 Galeopterus variegatus
ATGCATGAACCTGGCAAAATTTCCCACTTCTCCCAGGTATTTAATCCAGAGCAGTAACAAGCAATATTCCACTCACCTGTTTCTACACCTGTTTCCTATTTCTCCCAAGTTGCTCTAATATCTAGCTCTTGATATTACGTATCCTTAAAAGGAATTCTTCCAACAGTTAATGATTCCCCCCCTGTCTCCTCACACTAATAAAAGTAAAAAAGAGAATAATATTAATGGTGAACAACAGGAGCCAAAAGAAACCCAAAGCAGCAAACAGGCAATATTTCCTATTAGGATTATAGTGTCTATTTGACTAGACTATTATTTCTCCCAGGCCTAGTGCCTAGAGGCATGAGCTTATTTTCCAAGCTGTTTTAATATTTAGTGAGGAGCCACAGCCAACCAATAATTTTTAATGGCTTGTCCTCTATTGATTTCAACCCACACATTAAAGTGCCTAATAAAAATTTTAAAAGGACAGGTAAAGGGACGCGAGAACAACAGAAAGTTAATAGCTTTGTCCACCTCTATTTGAAGGGAACAAGAAGATTATTTCGATGTATATTTAGAGTTTGCAAAATAAGACAATTGCTGACTGCACCATTTTTCAGCATTTTTTTTT
>NW_007863221.1:0-613 GCF_000696425.1 Galeopterus variegatus
AATTCTCTTCTTTAGCTCTTAAGAGGGTCTTTATATTGTCTGGGGATAGGGGAAAATAATTCGTGTATATGATCACTTATTTTATTACTATATTGTTCCTGTCTTATATTTGTACTATGGCTTTTTAATTCAAAAGCTAATGATTTGATATCTTTGCTATCTGGTTCTTTCTTGAGACAATGGATACTTCAGGCTACAAACAAATGGAGACTGATGATTTACTGGAACAAAAGGAAGTACAAAGAAAGTGCATGAGTTAATGCCTACCCATGTCACCTACTACACTGAGAAGTCCATCCTAACTCAGGACCATAGTGAATGTGGTATGACTAGGGAGCCTGAGAATACCTTGGAATCAGACTATTGCTCCTTCTTTTTAACACAAGCACCCTGCCCAGTGTCCAGAATATCATAGGCAACAATCAATATATATTGAATGAATTACGTAGTACTACAGTGGCTCACACTACACTGACAATGTAAAAAATGTTTAAATTAATTGCATCAAACCTGGGATAGCAAGGTTAATGAAATGACTAGAGAAATCTAGCCTGTTTCACAAGAACAGGAGTTCCAAGAATTGGCTGCATGATCCAAATCAATTCCATCCTAA
>NW_007863222.1:0-613 GCF_000696425.1 Galeopterus variegatus
CGTGGCCTTGGTGTTATCAGCACCGCACTCTACCGAGTGAGCCACGGGCCGGCCCTAAACTTCTTAATATACCTGAATTTTGGTTCTCCTGCACACTCGCAGTGCTGAGCAAGCCTTTGTACAAAGTAGATACATTCACTAGTTAGGAGGCTTTGGGCTACAAATCACACTAGACCCAACTTCACATGGCTTAGGGCAAAGAGCATTTATTACCTTACAGATGAGGGAGTCTAGCGGTGGGAGGGGTCTAGTGCTAGTTAATTCAGTGCCCAGGAGGTGACATCCTCTAGGACCAGGGTCTTTCCATCTCTCTGGTGTGCCTTGAGCGTGTTAGCCCTCAGGTGAGTCCTCAGGTCACAGGCTGGGTGCTGCACCCCCAAGCATCACGTACACATTAACATCCAAAACTCAATGTCAGGGTGTCCCTTCCATGTGTTCCTGTCAAAGATCAAGGAAAGGTACCAGAATTGCTCCCAGCAGACTTCCCTGCAGGTTACATGGGCCAAAAAGTGCTTGACATGTTTATTCCTAAACTACTGGTAGAGACCAAAGGAGATCCACTCCTTGCAGCTCAGAAGATGCCTCACCTCCCTGAAGCATGAGGCTGCCTGAT
>NW_007863223.1:0-613 GCF_000696425.1 Galeopterus variegatus
GCCAGCTTGTGTGCCAGCATGTGTGCCTCGAATGCCACCGGCCACAGCAGGTGTATTGCAAACACTCTGACTGCAGTCAACTGGGCTGCACTGTTCTAAAAATAATTTAAGCAGTTAAGAAACATATAAAGAACTACCAGAAATAAGTATTAAAAATCAGAGTGAGGTGAAAATAAAGGAGAACAGTCAGGTAAGGTTGTGGAGAAAATGATCATAGTACAGAAAAATTAATGCTGAGGGATTTTACATGCTTCTCGGCAGTTTCCTCCGATGCCCTGTCTAAGCCCCCAATAACCAAAGCAATAGGAAAATATAATCGGTTCTGAGAGTCGCATCATCGACAGGATTGACTGTAAGCTCCAAGAGGATTTGTTATGTTTGTCATTGACTCCCAAACACTTTCCAAAGTCCCTGACTCATAGTTGGTGCTCAATAAATATAACCTGAAGAAATTAAATAATTGGTAAATGCAATGGTTAATTTTATGTGTCAACCTGACTAGGCCACAGGGTGCTCAGACATTTGGTCAAACATTACTCTGGGTGCTTCTGCGAGGGTTTTGGGGATGAAATTAAGGTTTAAGGCAGTAGACTGAGTAAAGCAGGTGGCCCTC
>NW_007863224.1:0-613 GCF_000696425.1 Galeopterus variegatus
CTCAGACTTCCTGTTTTTGCCCTATATATCCTGCTTCCTAAATAGCCAATCATTTTACTCTAGGACAAAATTTCATTGCACTAGATGCTTTCTCACACAAAAGTATTCTCTTTTCTTTTTAACTTTTCTAACCATAACTGTATCTTCATGGCTTTCTTCACATCTACTCTTTTCCTACCTACTTGTTTCTTTTCTTATCAATACTAAATTGACCTCGTTTGCCCAAGAATTGCATACAGAATGATCTTTTTGTTTTAGGCTGTGTTCACAACTTTAACCTGAAAAGCCTCTAGCAAAGAAAAATGTAATCCTGTTTGATTAGTAAGCCCAGGCAAAGATGTATTCTGATAATTCTAAAAACATTTTTTATAGTGGTCCGATTTTAAACATTTTACCCTTTTTTTCTTTAGTTTTAAGAAAAACTAAACAGGCTCTGCTTTAACAGATGTAGCCAATTGTAACAGTTTTTGCTTTTCAAGCTTGCCTAGATGCCAGAGACCAGCTCGGCAGGATTCGTTGGACCTGTACCAGGTGGTGTGGTGTGGCATCGGAGAGGAAAGAAAGAGACGGACCACAGATGTCTAGTGCAAGTGTGGACAACAACCACAAAAAT
>NW_007863225.1:0-613 GCF_000696425.1 Galeopterus variegatus
TGAGGGTTGCGATCCGTTGCCAGACACGGAAAAAGACAAAAGACAAAAAAAAAAAAAGAGTATATTGGGACAAATGACAAAATTTGAATAAGAACGGCAAATTAGATAATAGTATTGTATTAGTGTTAAATTTCCCACTTTTGAAAATTGCACTGTGATTATTTATAATAATGTCCTTGTTCTTTGGAAATAATACTTAACTATGTGTTAAGTATGGTTCAGGGAAAAAAAATGATAAGCATTTACATAAAATAGAGAGAAAGAATAATAAAAATGGGACAAAATACTAAAAATTGGTGAACTTGGGTAAAGGGTATACAGAAATGCCTTTCATTATTCTTGCAACACTGGAGTAAGTTTGAAATTGCATTAAAATTAAAGTCAACAAAAAAATAGAGGTGAAGCAAAGAGAGGTATGAGGAAGGGTAAAAGTAATTATTAAAGGCTTCATCTTTTGTAGCAGGAAATCAGCCAGTACTGTCAAAAATGGAAAATTTTCAGTTTTAAAAAGTAATGTTGTGGGCCGGCCCAGTGGTGCACTCGGTAGAGTGTGGCGCTTGGGAGTGCGGTGGTGCTCCCGCCAAGGGTTCGGATCCCATATAGAGACCGGTCT
>NW_007863226.1:0-613 GCF_000696425.1 Galeopterus variegatus
AGGACTCTGATTTCTGAAGCCAGATGGACATGATAAGCTTACAGCCATGGAATGTGAGGAGTACAACGAGTAAGTTGAACAACTGATTAGTTACGATTTTTGTTGTTGTTGCAAGTAATTGAAACCCAACAAGCTAGCTCTAAAACATAAAGGGAGGGGGAGTGTACAGAAGCTCTCGCAGCTTGGAGAGCCCCCAGGAGAGCTCTCAGGATTGAAGGGAGAGCTGCAGGAGCGAGGGGTGAGGGGCTCAGAGTCGGCAGGGGTCTTTCTTCCTCTTCTTACTCTTCTCCCTCCCTGGCTTCCCCCATAGACGCTTCCCACATACAGCAAAGGGACAACACCTTCTTCTCCCATATGATAGTCCCAGGGAAGGACTCTAATTGGTCCTGCTTGGGTCACATGTCCATTCCTTGGGTCAAACACTGTTGACAACAGGACAAGATGTTGTAACTGGCCAGGTCTGCGTCACATACCGACCTCTTCGGCCAGTGAAGCAGGACCTGTTTCCAGAAGGGTCATGGGAAACCTCACAAGGCAAAGATCTTGTTACCATGGCCCATTACACTGAGCTCTCCAGAAGAGTCAGTCTGATAACAACGTGGGAAGGCCATAC
>NW_007863227.1:0-613 GCF_000696425.1 Galeopterus variegatus
TATTCTTGATATTAATCTTTTGTCAGATGTATATTTTGCAAATATTTTCTCCCACTCTGTTTGTTGTCTTTTCATTCTGTTGATCGTTTCTTTTGCTGTGCAGAATCTTTTTAGTTTGATATACTCCCACTTGTTTATTTTTCCTTTGGTTGCCTGTGCTTTTCGGGTCATATTCGTGAAGACTATACCCACTCCTACTTCCAGGAGTGTTTCCTCTATGTTTTCTTTAAGGACTTTTATTGTTTCAGGATCTATATTTAATTCTCTAATCCATTTTGAGTTGATTTTGGTATATGGTGAGAGGTACAGGTCTAGGTTCCTTCTCCTACATATGAATATCCAGTTTTCCCAGCACCATTTGCTGAAGAGGCAGTCTCTTCCGCAGTGTGTAGACTTGCTGCCTTTGTCAAAGATCAGATGCCTGTAGGTTTATGGGTCGATTTCTGGGTTCTCTATTCTATTCCATTGATACATGTGTCTGGTTTTTGTCTGATATTAGTATAGCCACCTGTGCTTTTTTGGTTACTATTTGTGTGAAATATCTTTTCTTTAATTTATTTATTTTTCATTTTCAGTCTATTTGTGTGTTTGGATCTAAAGTGAGTCTCTTGTA
>NW_007863228.1:0-613 GCF_000696425.1 Galeopterus variegatus
AAGACAGGCATGCTTGAATCAAATAAAATATTAGTGTAGACCAAGTTTGGTTAGAAAACTTATTTGCTCCACTTCTGTTCAACCTAACAGTTTTAGAAAATATAAAGTTTTAGTTTTTGATTCAAAATGGTTCCCTTGTGAAGAAAAATCTTTAAAAATAAAATTGGAGTACAGTGTAGTACTTAGCAAATTAGGTTCAGCTTAAAACTGATGGTGCTTCAGTGTATTCAGAATCTTTCAGGAGCTTTGGTGGTTAGAATCTGTATTGTAATCACTTTTTTAATCACCTGGCCCGTTTGTGAACTCTCATGGAGTAGCTAGGTGCCAGTTACAAATTCGGTATAAGACTGCAACCATGTGAGGGTGTCAAGTCCACTAGTCTGTTCTTTACATGATCCAAAACACCAATGAGAAAAGTGAAAGCTGTAACTCTAGAGAAAAGGGGCTTTCTTGACAAATGGTACTTTGATAAGGGCTCCTATCCTAGAATCTGCAGAAAGAAAACTTGACCCCTTAGGTACTGATGCTGATAGGTGGTCTCATGATAAAATTTAGTTATCTTGGGCCAGCCTGTGGCTCACTCGGTAGAGTGCGGTGCTGATAGCACCAAGGC
>NW_007863229.1:0-613 GCF_000696425.1 Galeopterus variegatus
TCAAAAGGTACGATTAAGTCTTTTGTCAGGCTATGCCGTGATGGGGGCCCCAGAAAGGACCACTATGATTATCTTCATCTGCTTCATTTTTATGTTTGTCAGATCTCCTCAGCAGAAAGGAGAAAAATTCCTCTGTAAAAGTGAGGGTGAGGGCCAGCCCGGTGGCGCACTCGGTAGAGTGTGGCATTTGGGAGTGTGGCAGCGCTCCCGCCGAGGGTTCAGATCCCATATAGAGACCGGTCCACTCACTGGTTGAGCGCGGTGCGGGCGCGACACCAAGGGTTGCAATTCCGTTGCCGGTCACGAAAAAAGACAAAAAGGAAAAAAAAAAAAAGTGAGGGTGAGAGTCATACCAACACCAAAGAATTGTTGAGAAGACTCAGCAGTACACCACGTTGCGGTGTCTAGCATGGCGACCGGCCGGCAGAGAGAGCTCAGACTGCAGTTCTTATTTTATTTTATTGTTCAGAAAAATCTTTAGCTCTTTCAGCAATGCTCAAAAACATTTCTAAAAATGTATCCAGATTATTAGCTTCTCTCTATTCTATTACAGTAAGGCTCAAATTATGTGACACAAATAAAGAATGATGTACTCAGTGCCCTTGTATCATAC
>NW_007863230.1:0-613 GCF_000696425.1 Galeopterus variegatus
GCCACCGGGCCGGCCCGTATTGATTTTTTTTATTCATACTATATTTAATTGTTTTTTAAAAAAATATTTTTGATCTGTGGTTGCTTGAATCCCTGGGATGCAGAGGGCTGGATGTACATATTTAATTTAACTTAGTTAATTAAATATATAAGTATATATTTTAAATAACTCAAGAAGGAAATAGTTTTCTAGTCTTAGAGTATAAGCCTGTCCTCCCCTTCCCCAGCCTCACGCTTCTGCTTCCGTTCTCCAGCAGTTTATGAAATGCCCCAAAGGAGCCGATTGGGATTTGTTCACCACCAGTGAATGCTAGATAGGCCTGCAACTCACAATTTGGTATAAAAGAAATAAAGCTGGACCCCTGAGTTAAATCTTCAGAAAATTCTATAGCTTCCTGCTGGCCACCTCTTCAAATTTAATAATCTGCTTTACTGAAATAAAACTTTGAAACAGATACAAGCACTTTGTACTAACAAATGCCTCTTATTTCAGATGTTATTTCTTCCTAGGACATGTTTGTTTCATTTAAAGAGAGGATAAGTTTGCATGGTTAATTACCATTTGACAAATAGAAGTTCTCAGTGTCTTTTTAGTTCTACCAGCCATGTTGATT
>NW_007863231.1:0-613 GCF_000696425.1 Galeopterus variegatus
ATCAAGCAAACAACAAAACAAGTGGTGTTTTCATACCTACCTCCAAAAACATATCCAAAAGTAGAGCATTTGTGCTTAAAGCCATGTTGTTTTTGCTCAATATGGAGTCAAAAAAGTGTATTTCCAAATGACCGATTACTTGTGTAAGCAATTTTTGTTTTTCCTAAATAACATATACTTGACATTTTTAAAGGTGACAAGTATGAAAGTCAAAGCCAAACCTGTTTCTTGGCAAAATTTTTTCAAATAACTTACCCAAGTCAATCACCCCGTGAATCATTGAATGGTTGAGTTTGGTTTTAGAAAATCATCTCAATCTTGTCTACTATTTTTGTGGCAGGTGATGGGGGGGTGGGCGGTGGCGACAATGAGCTCCTGAAGCACTCTTGGCTGCTAGAGTGCACAAACTCACAGGAGTGGGAAGAACGTTAAGAGAAGAATTAAGTTATGACTGCACTTTTTCCTATGTCACATTGGTATAAGCTTACACTTACTCTTTTCTGAGCACTTACTCTAAATACTTTATACCTATTAATATGAGAAATATAATCGCCACAGCACACTGAACTTTGGTTTGTTATCTGTATTTTGCAGATAGGAAAAATGAGGTAAT
>NW_007863232.1:0-613 GCF_000696425.1 Galeopterus variegatus
CATATCTGTGCATGTTGGTGCTTTTATTTCTATGAGATTGATTCTCAAAGTAGGAATATTGGAAAAAAGAAGATACTTATTTTATCTATAATTAACTATAATGTTTCCCTTGTGGTAATAATTCAAATTTCTGAGTAATATATAGATCTTTCCACTTACTACTTTTAGTGATAAGGATTATCACTAATAGTATCTCTTTCATATGAGTAATAAGTGACTTTTCATTGTTATGTTAATTTCTTCTGAAATTAGTTTTGCCCTCAACTAATAGTAAGATAATTTGGTATACCCACAGGTTATTGAAACTAGCTCTTTAAAAACTGTTACTCGGTAAATTTTTTTTTTTGGAATATTTCTCTTTTAGTTTCCAGTGTGTTAATACCTTTGAATTACATAGGTATTCGTCTGTTATCTTTCATCTGTGGTGCAAACTATCCTTATTTTTTCTTTTAATTTAATATCCTTTGCTACATTTTTATTATTTATATATTAAAGTAAGAATTTATTTTTTTATTGCTTCCAGGACTTCAGTCCTAATTAAAATGATCTTACCAACTTCTAGGTACCACACCTACAGTCCTAAATTTTTTTCTAAGTGTTTATTTATTTTTGA
>NW_007863233.1:0-613 GCF_000696425.1 Galeopterus variegatus
ACAGCATATTGCAAAATGTCAAATGCACATGTGCTAAATAAAGTAAGGAATCTACTTAAAGGTAGCCTAGAGGCACATATGAAAAACCTACTTCCACAACAGAACAAATTATGTTTTACAGAAAATTTCATCACCATCTTTCCATTTAAATAAACTTATTACGGAATTTGGTGTGTGAATTGTACAGTTGGATTTTGGTAATGTAACTATTCTGAAGAGTAAGATGAGCCTAATTCTCACTTATATCTTCTATTGGTTCTATAGAGACAGCGTTTTGGAGCATCACAGTGAAGAGCATATTCTGGAGTGGTTTTGAATTACAGCTTATTTATTTACTGGCTGCGTGACCTTGAGTTAGTTACTTACTCTTTCTGTGTTTCAGTTTCCTCACTATAAATTGGGGATGATAATTGAAACTACTCTATAGGGTTGTTATGCGGATTCAATGAATCAATATTTGTAAAACATCTAGATAGTGTTTAGTCCGTGGTAAATGCGATGTAAGTGTTTTTTAAACAAATAGATGTATTGAAGAAGCAGGTATAAACTTCGAACTAGGTATACATTCAGATTCCTCAATCTCTGCACAGGAAATTGACAAGTGTCTTACCTG
>NW_007863234.1:0-613 GCF_000696425.1 Galeopterus variegatus
TCATTGGGTCTTCAGGCTAGGTCTTGTACCCTCAAAGTTGGGATTGGGGCTCTCAGTAGCTCCACCGCTAATTTGGGAGACACTGAGTGAAGTTGTTGGGGCTGTGGGTGGGATCCTATGCCCCCAAGAGAGATGCTGGGGTGCTCTGCAGTTTCACTGTTGAACAGGATCACCCTGGCTAAGGTTGCTAGATTCATGGGTGGGGCCCTGCATCCTCAAGAGGGAAACAGGGTTTCTCTGAAGCACCACTGTTGGAGTGGGATAGTCTGTGTGAGGTTGTAGCAGTTTTGGGTGGGTTGCTTTGTCCCCAAGAGGAATGCTGGGTCACTCTGCAGCTCCTCAGCAGGAGTCGGCCACTATGGGTATGGTCTCTGGATTTCGGGGTGGAACTCTGTGTCCTCAAGGAGGATGCTGGGGCCCTCTGTAGCTGTTCAGCTGGAGTGGCCACACTGGGCAAGGCTGCTATGGTCAACCCTCATGTAAACTCCTCAATTAGGTCATACTTGGTAGAGCATCCCTTGTCTCACTGCCCATCGTGAGGAAGCTGAAGCGCTCTCTGTATGTAGGTTCCCCTAATAAATGCTTTGGACTGAGTACCCTAATGTTTAATGCT
>NW_007863235.1:0-613 GCF_000696425.1 Galeopterus variegatus
CATGTCAGGGCCACAGACCTTGCCGAGGGTGACTCTGGGGACCTCGAAGGGGCAGGAGAGGATGTGGACCACTGACATCTGCTCCAGCCTCTATCGGTGCTGCCTCCCTGTCTGAGTTGCAGCTGTCTCCATCTCCTGCTCACAGTGCCGGATGTCAGTGAATGGGGCTTAAGTAACCATGGAGTTGCTGCTGTGGTTCCGTCCCTGGGGAGAAGGCACAGAGAGGCCTCCCAGAATTCCTGGGGTCCCTGCAGTGCTGACACCATGTCTCAGTCCAGCGTTGGCATATGTGAGCTGACAACGGGTATTTTGTCCCTCTCAGAGTCCACCTGAAATAAGTAGTTTGGACTCCAGACTGCTGGAATTAGGACAGGACATTTCTTGTTTCTGTGGGCATTGGGCTGGGCTATCCTAGAAAATCATGAACATGGGGTTCCAGTAGCTATATTCTGCCCTTCTTGTTGGCCTGGGGTGCCAAGCTGTGCACACTGTGGTCCTGAAGGAAAAACTGCCACCTGAACTCTGCTGTGTGCACACCCCAGGCTGTGGGCATGGGGAACATCCTGTGACCCTTCATCGACACTGTCCCTTTCTGGGAGAAAGGGTTATCTTC
>NW_007863236.1:0-613 GCF_000696425.1 Galeopterus variegatus
GCTCGCGCCGCCCGCGCTCGGGCTCTGTCTGTTTGAGGCTGTGCTGGGCGTGCTGGAGTGTTCAGCTCCAAAATCTAAAGGCACCTCCATAGGAATGTTAGGGTCACCTTCCTGGCTCTGCCCACCGGATGCCAGTAGCAACCTCACCCCCACTTGCGACAACCCAAAATGTCTCCAGACATTGTCACACGTCCTCCGGGAGAGGGGGAGCACACTCGCCCTGACAGAGTGGAGTAGAGATGACGCCTGCCCTGCCACCTCCTCATCTGCCCCCATGCTCCCGCCCTGCCCGCCAGGCTTCCCTGCTGCCACTGTCTTCTGGGAACAGTTTGCTGCTCAAATTTCTTTGATGGCTTGTCCAAGTCTACAGACTAGTGCACATGCTTCTCGGAAGGGCACAGGAGGCCTCCACTCTGTCACAGCCACATCGGCCCAGGGTCTCCCGAGTTCCACTCATGCCACACCAGGCCCCTCAGAGGCAGCCGGGTGGCCCACCTGCTAGACCCCCTCACAGATCCAAGTCATTTTCTTTTCTTTCTTTCTTTTCTTTTCTTTTTTTTTTTTTTAAGATGACCGGTGAGGGGATCTTAACCCTTGACTTGGTGTTGTCAGC
>NW_007863237.1:0-613 GCF_000696425.1 Galeopterus variegatus
TCCCGCCCGAGGGTTCGGATCCCACATACGGACTGGTTCCCGCTCACTGGCTGAGCGAGGCTCGGGAGCAGCGCCGGGGGTTGCGACCCCGTTGCCGGTCCCCGGTCCGGTACGGAGGCAACACTGAGGGTTGCGATCCGTTGCCGGACACGGAAAAAGACAAAAAAAAAAAAAAAAAAAGAATCGATTTTTATGGCTATAATCCTGAGAGGGAGAATGCTAGAGTTAAATCAGGAACTCTGCTTGGAGGAGGTGACCTGGAGTCACAAATTTAAGGAAGTGGTGTGTGATCTAGGGAAGGAGAATTTTTCCTAGGCCTTGGGTAGGCTGCTGAACTTTGGCTCTCCCTGACTCACAGACGGGAGTTAGAAAGTCAGATCTGAAAGCTGTGAGCTAAAGTTTGCTGCAAAACTTTCAGAAAAAAGATCCCAAACAATGTGATCTTTTCAACGAGCTGAGAAATTCAAATTGAGTGGTATCAGACTAAAAACTATACCTGATTTAGAAGCTGATCTTGCAGATGATAAACACAAAGTCCCCACATCGCACTTACCTTCGGTGCTCGGGCATTTCACTAGTTTTCGAAGCAGAGTAAAAAAAAAAAAAAAAACCA
>NW_007863238.1:0-613 GCF_000696425.1 Galeopterus variegatus
GGACCATATGAACACATTGCTGGGATCCCTACAGGCCTTTGGAAGGCACAAGTTGGAGAACGAAAGCTTAAGCTTCTTTAACTTCTTCATAAACTGGCTCTGGTCCCAAACCGAACCCTCTTATTTTCCAAGTGAATGAAAAGAAACATAAAACCATAAGTGAAATGCAATTAGCCACTTCATCAAACAGAACAGTGATTTTCAAGGTTTTTTGAGAACATGGAAAACTAAACACACTGATTTTTCATCACTCCCATCTTGAGATTCCATGAAAATGATAACAAATGGAATTCCTTTAGGGGTTGGCTGGATAGCTTGGTTGGTGAGAGTGTGGTGTTATAACACCATGGTCAAGGGTTTGGATCCCCGTACTGGCCACCAAAAAAAAAAAGGAATGCCTTTTAAAAAAAGTCAGAAACAAGAAGGCACCTCAATAATAGCCAAGCCAAGTGACAACCTCCATAAAAACAATGAAAATAATTGCAAATTTGCCCAAATCAACTTCCTTAAAATGCTGGAAGTTAACCAAAGACTTGACACAATCTGAGGACAATTAGTGCAAGGAAAACTACTGAACCTCAATAAGAACAGCAAGATTTCTGGTATTTTAACT
>NW_007863239.1:0-613 GCF_000696425.1 Galeopterus variegatus
TCAGTGATTTTTCTCAATTGAACACACATGAGTTTGAGCAATGACCACACACTGTCACATATGTGTGCAATCTCTATCTTTCTCTCTCTGTCTCTCTCTGTCTCTCTCTCTCTCTGCCTTTCTCTCTCTCTCATACACACACACTCAGAGCATGTTTCTGATAAAAAAACTCTGAAAAAACCTAAACATTGTCAGGAGATTGTTTAAATAAATAGGAGATAATGTGATATATTCTTTTTTTTTTTCCTTTTTGTCTTTTTTCGCGACCGGTAACAGGATCGCAACCCTCGGTGTTGTGCCCGCACTGTGCTCAACCAGTGGGCAGACCAGTCTCTATATGGGATCCAAACCCTCAGCGGGAGCGCCACCACGCTCCCAAGCGCCGCACTCTACCGAGTGCGCCACCGGGCTGGCCCGATATATTCTTTTTTAAGACTTTTTTTTTAAAAGCAGATTTATTGAGAAAAACTTCAGGTATCACAAAATTTAGTCACTTTTAGTATATTCAGACTTTTGAAACCATCATTACTATCTAATTTTAGAACGTTTCTATTGCTTTAAAAAATAAACCTCAAACTCATTTGCAGCCACTTCTCATTCCCTCCTCTGCCCA
>NW_007863240.1:0-613 GCF_000696425.1 Galeopterus variegatus
TACTATCACCTGCAGGTTAAGATGTCAAAATATAAATTTTGGGGGGCCACAAATATTCAGAGCATACATAGCATCATACAACCCTGGAATTCCTGCCTCTGGACTTTTCATGTAAGAGACAGACACACTTAACTGGATTTAAGTTGATTTCGTTTCACATAAGGAGTGTCTTCCTAAAAAACTATTTGTCAAATAAAATTTTCATTCATTGACTTCCACACTGACGGAGGATACTGGGTCCTCAACAATGTTTTCCTAAAATATCCTGTGCAAACCAGATTTTTACCAATCTAGTCATTGATTTACTTTATGACCTTTAGCGATGACTTTGATATTCAGTATTTAGTTGGTGGTGACCCAAACCAGGGTTCCAGTTTTCAAATTTTTCACTCCTTAGCTCGTTGGATTTTTGTTGTGGTGGTTGTTTTGGATTTTTTCTTTCTTTTTTTTTTTTTTTGGTGGCTGGCTGGTGCGGGGATCCGAACCCTTGACCTTGGTGTTATAACACTATACTCTAACCAACTTAGCTAACCGGCCAGCCACTCCTCAGATAATTGGGTACCGACAAATAAACAGCACTTAAAAATCCTGAAGAGCCACATGTAAGAAAAGA
>NW_007863241.1:0-613 GCF_000696425.1 Galeopterus variegatus
TCCATAGCATTTATCAATAATCTAATTAATAATTACTTCTTCAATGCACATGAAGAACAAAATAATTTTTTTTAATCTACATTTAAAGGAGACCAAGAAATTTGGGGGAAATTGTGAGAAATAGTAGGAGCTAAACTAAATGATCAGTTCAAGTCATTCAAAAATAAAGTGGTAAAAAAATAAGAGTGGTACATTTGGAGTGTAAATTTATATGGTCCATATTTCTAAGATATTATCCAATTTTACCTTGACCAGGAAATCATAACGTGTTTGCTTTTAGACTAGCACATAAGTTATAGTTTATTCATCCCCTAAAGAAGATAAGATTAATAGGCAAATAATTGATAGAGTTGATTACCAAACTTTTTTTTAAAGTAGGTTATTCTTCCCCAATTCTTAAAGCATAGTTGTTCTTTGAACTTATAATAACATTTTTCCAAATTAAGCCAACTTTCATCCAAGGCATTAAAATTCAAAGTGTCCTGAGAAATGAAACTTAAAATAATGTCAAGTTAAAGATTATTTTTCTTGGATTTTTAGTGGTGGGAGGGGGGAGGGAGAGGGGGATAAGGAGAGATTGGACAAGGGGCATAAAGAATAAGTACAATTTGTA
>NW_007863242.1:0-613 GCF_000696425.1 Galeopterus variegatus
ACCATTGAAGTCAGGCATTTTATGTACATTCTCAAATATATTAGTCAAAGCCTTGGTAATATAATAAATGTTTTTAACTGTGTCCTGTTATAAAGAGAGAACAAATTCCTACTGAACTTATGTAAGTCGTCATAAAAATAAATAAATAAATAAATAATCATAAATGAAATAATCTATTGCCATAAAAGATATAAAAATAATTATGAATAGTTTTGAAAATTTGGATAAATAAATAGGAAGAAAAAGCAACTTATGAATGAGGCAGGTAGCCCCTACTACGAGCAGAGGGCAGGAGTTTGCACAGAGTCCTAGGCAGGAGACATAGGCAGTACCCTCCACCGAGCAGAAGGCAGGAGCAAGCCAGAAACACCACTTCCATGCTGGTGGTCCATCACAGCCACTGCCACAGCCACTGCTGCAGCAAGCATGGCTCACCACCACAGTGGCAGTCACAGTCAAGGTGAATTGGCTGCACTGAAACAAGGAGAGTCACCAGCAGAGACCAGAAAAAGAAGAGGAAGCCTCTCTCCTCAAAGCCCATTCCAGAGTAAGAGAAGAAGCAACTGCTCTAACAGATGACCAGACATCAATGTAGAGAGAAACTGACAAAGGG
>NW_007863243.1:0-613 GCF_000696425.1 Galeopterus variegatus
GGAGGGGGCAGGGACTTAGACAATGTTTTGAAAACAGTAATCAAGGAAACACTGCCAGGACGAAGCACACAAGCCAACACAATTACCCACCATCTGTTATATGGACTGGGGATGGTTATTTAGTGATCAGAACAGACCCCATGGTTCCTGGCCTGGGCTCTTCATGGAAACTGCTCCATGCTCTGAAGTTGGAACCTTTGTCTCTTGGCACACAATTTACTGGTGTGTCAAACAGAGGTGAAATGGCCATGCCCCTGTGGATGTGATGACAATGCAGTTCTCATACAGATTGGACAGGAATGTGACGCCAGCAGTCTTTTGATGTAATTAGTGTTTGCTACATGTTTGGTGGATCTCCTAGTGAAAAGGGCCACATCTAGGAGCAGAATCTCATTACTACAGTTTATGAGTCAACTCTTTTCCTAAGCTCTGTGTTGATACATTTTGAAATCCCACCGTGATTTCAAAGGCAGAGTTGATCTCTTTTACTTGCTTCAGAAAAACAGCTTCCCAGAGGAACAGCACTAGAGTCTCTCACTGTCTTAGGGAGCGGTACTTAAAACTTACACTAATACAAATAAACTCAGAGAGGGAGCTTCAATAAGGTAGACTC
>NW_007863244.1:0-613 GCF_000696425.1 Galeopterus variegatus
CATTCCCTAAGCCACATCAACCACAGCCATGTCTGTGCCCTTCCCTGGCCCCTGCAGCTCCAGAATCTCCCCAGTCACAGGACCCCAGGGCTGTCCATGAACATCCCTCTCCTGACATCTCCAGCACCCTATTTAATGGCCCCTGCTCTGTTCAAGGTCTTGAACCCACAGCATGTGCACGTCTTCTTTCTACTATAGCCTGATATCAGGCGCTTAGTTAATATTTATGTAACTGATGTTCAAGAACACATTGTACTTCTCTTACATAGGGTTTTTAAATTGTATTACATGTTTCATGACTAGGTCTGTTAGAAACATGAACTCATTTAAAATTAGTTTCAATAAAAACACACCTAGTACTTAAGAATGAAATCAGCCATCAGCCTGAGGTTCTGGGCAATAGAACCACCATTTGTGTTTTCCTGTGCAAATGAGGACCTTGACATAGAGAGGAAGGAGGCAGGTGAGGAGAGGAGGTATTTAGAGTCCCTGTCATCCGCTGCCTGAGTCACCTCAATGTCTCTTTTTCCAGGAGTGACTGGCATCGTGGTGGGATCTAACCAGAATCTGTGTAATGAACTGGGACCAGGAGCCGGTATTGGAAGTAGAACCA
>NW_007863245.1:0-613 GCF_000696425.1 Galeopterus variegatus
TTTTTTTTTGGCCCAGTGCTTGATATCTGCTTCATGCCTATATTAATTCATATTCTGTTGCTTAAAACAGAATAACTAAAACTGGGTAATTTATAAAGAAATAGAGCTTATTGCTTACAGTTTTGGAGGCTGGGAAGTCCAAGGTCCAAGGGTTACATTTGGTAAGGACCTTCTTAGTGGGGGTTCTTAGCAGAGTCTCAGCATGGCACATAAAATCACATTGGTGAGAGCTGAACAAGAGCACTTGGTAAAGCCCCAATACCACCCCTGTGAAAACCATTTATCCACTAACCCATTACTCCACAAATGGATCAATCCTTTCATGAGCACAGAGTCTTCACGATTTATTGAGCCCTTAAAAGCCCTCACCTTTCAACACTGCCACATTGGGAATCAAATTCCCACATGAGCTTTTGGGGGGACAAACATTCAATCCATGTCAATTCCCTCTCTAGGTCCTTTCCTTCCGCTTACAAATATTTCCCTCTCTCCCCGCAACTCTCCACCCACTTCAGTCTTCTGCTCTCAATATTTGCATATATCTTGGTTTCAATACATCTGCAGTACAAGGGTAGTGGTTTATGTGCTTTATATTTAGACTAGGTTTGAATCC
>NW_007863246.1:0-613 GCF_000696425.1 Galeopterus variegatus
AGAGGGTGGGAAATCCTATTATGGCAATTGAAAGGTGGAGCCTTGAAGAGGTGATTAGATTCTGAGGAGCACGCTCTAATGAATGGATTAATAATGGTGGTCATGGACATGGTTCTGAGGGCTTTTTTCAACAAAGAACATAGAGGGCACACTGATATCTGGGCTCTAAAAGTTATACTAGGTGCCAATCACTGACTGTAGGTTCCAGTTGGTCATGTCCAAGACAAAGCCACAGCCAAGCACCCTTTGGAACTCAGAGATGAGCATGTCTGTGTCGGTGGTGCCAGGCTGCTGAACTTCTGCATCAGGTACAGGTCTGGGTCCAGCTCCAGGTCCATGCCCTCCATGTGGAGGCTGAAGACCCACTTCCTCACCTCCTGGGGGGGCCTGCTGCTGGCCGTTGGCACCCCTGCTCCTGTGAGGTAGGCCCCAGCCTCTCAGCTCCTGGTAGGGGTGAACTCACCCAGCCACCCACTCACTTCCACTCACCTACCCCCCAGTGCTGCTGCCTCCTTTTGCTTCTCAGAATCTTATTTATTTATTTATTTGTTCATTTACTTATTTTCTCTGGCAGCTGGACTGCACAGTGATCAAACCCTGGACCTTGGCATTA
>NW_007863247.1:0-613 GCF_000696425.1 Galeopterus variegatus
TATTTGGATAGATTCCTCATGGTAGTCCACAGTCAATGCCAGATTCTTAAAAGATAATTAGCCAGATACGACATTTAATTTAAAAAAGGTCAGTCAATAGAGTGGACATATTCCTACCTGGGTTAATTACTAAAAAGAGTTTAACAAATTATTTTTAAGCCAAAGTCACAGCTCCAATGAAGGTGGGGGTTTTGTTTGTTTATTTGGTTTTGTGAGTGAGGGTGTTTTGGTTTTGGTTTAGGTTTTCAAAATCCTCACTGAATTCCACTGGCAAACTCTCTCCAAAGTTATTGAATAACCAAAGACAAACAGCAAACTACAGGCATTCAGTATGTACAGAAAATATTTAGTCTCCATTTTAAGTCCACCGTAACTATCAGAACTCCAATAGTAATTTCATTATTATATACTGCCTCAGACTGCTCTATAATATTTTATTTTAACATGAAATGTTCAGATGTGAGTAATTAATTTCATTTAAAGGAATCAAGTGCTGATGAAAGGAAGTTATATTTCAATCACTGCACAGATATAACAACAATCACAATAGAGCATGCCTAATGTTCCTAAGATCTTGTTCTCAAGGAAATGGAATAAAGAGGCTAAATGAATC
>NW_007863248.1:0-613 GCF_000696425.1 Galeopterus variegatus
TAAACATATGTCAGCATTGAAATCCCAAAATATGTATAATCAATTATGATTCAATAAAAATCAAAAAATTATTGTACAATCAATATTATACCAACCATAAGAGAAAAATGTTTTAAAAAATCACTTGCTCTAATAAATCATTTTATTGTTGGTTTCAGAAAACCAGAGCTGGTACTGTCTCTGGGTTGAAACAGTCATCAGCCACATCCCTGATCTTAGGCATGTTAGAACAGATGTTAGAAAATGGCATGCTGGCAGTAATGAAGAAATTGGCTTTCCAAGGTATGTCTGAATTTTGGTTATTGACCTGTGTTCAACTCAGGAAAAATAAACACAACAAAAAATGTTTGCTGCATCTTTGTATTCTCAACTGTGTCTAACAAAGCTATACACAGGAAAATGAACGTAGTTCATTTTTAAAAGGAAAGTTCAGATGACTTCCTCTTTTTTATGTTCTCATGTACAAAGTTCTCAAAAGATAGGCTAGGTGATTTCTCAGCTATGTGTAAGTTCCTCAAAGGCAGGGTTGGTGGTTTTCCATCCTTATGGCTTACAGAATAATGTAGTTTATATATTCATAGACAATAAATGTGTTCTGAGTAACTAAATCTAA
>NW_007863249.1:0-613 GCF_000696425.1 Galeopterus variegatus
TGGCAGGCAGCTGGCAGGTACAAGCAGATCACATGGCGACAGGAAGCAAGAGAGAGAGAGAGGGAAGGTGCCAGGGTCCTATATACAACAAGCTCTCTTGGGAACTAATAGAGTGAGAACTCACTCACTACCCCTCCTCCCCCAGGAAGAGCATGAATCCATTCATGAGGGATCCACCCCCATGACTCAGTCAGTTTCCACCACGGCCACATTGGGGATCAGATTTCCACATGAGTTTTGGAGGGAACAACACAGCCAAACGCCATCAAGTAGCAACTCTCTTTTTAAAGCCCTGCTAATGGAGGCGTAGAAGGCACGAGAGATTGGGCTTACCATGTACAGACTCCAGAAAATTCCATGGAAGATTCTTTTTTTCTTTGCTAATTCCTCTCACAAAAACCCCCAAATATCTAGTTTTCTTCTGATTTTTTTTTTGTCTTTCCTAAAAGTGGAGCAGAACAGGCCGTTCTAGTTAAAAGTTACTTAAGCATTTGGTTTGTAAACTTCAATATACTTGCACTCCAGACAATTGGAATTTTTATATATTTTTTGAGAATTAATATTGGTTAATAAAAATCTCAGCTCACAAATGAAGCTCATTTGAATTATTTTT
>NW_007863250.1:0-613 GCF_000696425.1 Galeopterus variegatus
TCTCAGTATTAGTTTCAAACTCTAACAGGAGTTCCAGAAAAAGAGTATAGGGATATTGGAAGTAAGCAAAGAAATAACTAAAGAAATCTTCTCAAGCTGAAGACAAACTTGGAACTTCAGATTTAAAGGGTCCACCATATGCTGAACAGGACTAACAGTTGAAACCCTAAATCTAAACACAACCTGATGAAATTTCTAAACATCATGAATAAAGGGAAAAATCCTAAAAGCTTCAAGTTTTAAAAAAATTACAAAGAAATGACATCAGACTTTTCATCTGAAACATGAGATGGTGTAATAAAATTGAATTATATCTTCAAACGTCTGAGGGTAAAACAAGATAGAAGACAGCTAACTGCCAAATTCACATTTAATTATGAGAACCCGGTAAGATATGTCTAAAAATACAGGTTCTCAGAGATTAGAATTGATAAACTCTTCCTAAAAGAATTTTCGAGAATGTATTTCAGCAAAATAAAAGGTAAAAATATGAGGTCCAAGAAGTAGCAGTAGATAAAGAAATAAGTAAATCTTATAGTTATGTCTAAACAATTATTGGGAGCATAATAAAACTGGTAAGATTTGATTCCTAAAATGGATATAATAAAAAAAA
>NW_007863251.1:0-613 GCF_000696425.1 Galeopterus variegatus
CCATAATTGTATTTCCCAGTCTCTTAACACTGTTACAATGGGGAACAAGTTTCTCCTCCTCTGTCTGCAAAACTACTTGAAATTGTTGTCTGTACTACTAAATCTAATCCTGAGTCTCTATTACCTCTTAAACATACCCCAATCAAAGTTTTATTTCTCCCACCTCTAATGAAACAACTCTTATCAATGTCACCTATGGTCTCCCAAATGCTCAATTCAATGATCCACTTACAGTTTTTATCTTTCTTGACTTATCAACAGCATTTGACACACTTGACCCCATCTTCCTACATCACTTTTTTCACTTGGCTCCCAGAAAAACATCCACCCCTGACTCTCCTCCCACCTCTCTGTCCTCTTTCTGTTAGTGTCTAGTTTCATATTCATTTCACTGGCCTCTTAAGGTGTAGTCTTTCAACTCCCTCAGTGCTCTCATCCAGCTTAAAGACTTTTCAAACCAACCACATGCTGATGAATCCAAAATATATATCTTTAGGCCAAATATTTTCCATGGATTCTAGAATTATATACCACCCTGTATATTCAACTTGGATACCTAATAGACATCTCATATTTAACATGTCTAAAGTTAGCATATAATCCCTAACTCTGC
>NW_007863252.1:0-613 GCF_000696425.1 Galeopterus variegatus
TACAGTAAAAATAGTTCTAAGAAAGAAGTGTACAGCAATAAATGCCTACAGCAAAAAAGAACAAAGATCTCACATAAACAACCTAATGTTGCATCTTAAGGAGCAAGAAGAAACTAAACCCAAAGTTGGTAGAAGAAAAAAAGAAAAGAATTATTACAGCAGAAGTAAGTGAGATATTAGAAAAACAATAGAAAAGTTTAAGAGAACAGTCTGTTTTTGAAAAGATAATCAAAACTGAAACAACCTTTATTTATATTAACTATGAAAAAATAAAGACAAATAAAATCAGAAGTGAAAAAGGAGACATTACAACTGATAAAAGAGAAATAGAAATGCAAATCAGAGAGACTATTATGAACAATTATATGCCAACAAATGGAATAACCTAGAAGAAATGAATAAAATCCTTGATACATAAAACTTACCAAGAATGAATTATAAATAAACAGCAAATCTGAATAGACTAGTAATAAGAAAGGAGACTGAAAAAATAAGAAAAACTCCCATCGAAGGAAAGCATAGAACCTGATGACTTCACTGCTGAATTCTACAAAATATTTAAAGAACTAATTCCAACTTTTCTCAAACTCTTCCAAAAAATTAAAGAGAAGGG
>NW_007863253.1:0-613 GCF_000696425.1 Galeopterus variegatus
GTCTGTTTCTGTTCCTTATAACAAAACACATGGAATCGGATGTTTTATAAAGAAAATGAAATTTATTGCTTACAGTTTCAGAGACTAGGATGTCCAAAGTCCAGGAGCACATCTGCTGAGGGTCTTGGTGGTGGTGACAGTGACGCAGGGTATCACACTGTGAAAATGGCAAAGCGGAGAGAGCAGAGAGAGAGAAAGACTGTCCTCTCTCTTCTTTTAAAGCCCTCAGAACCAGGCCCCTGACCACCATTTTTAATCCATTCACTATGGCATGGTCCTACAATCTCATCACCTCTTCAAGGCTCCATCTTTCAAGGACCATAATAGGATTTCCCACCCTCTTAACAGTCACAATGGGGGCCAAGTTTCTAACACATAAAACTTGGGGGACACAATTCAAGCTTCATGTAAGTTTTAGGGGGACACAATTAAATCCCCTACAGATAGGAAATAGGCACATGAAAATCAAACAGTAAGGAACCTGGAAAAAGAACTGTAGTAGGCAGAATCATGGTCTCCATCCAAAGATGTCTATGACCTAAACCCCAGAACCTATGAATATGTTGGTTTATATGACAAAGGTGAATTAAGGTTGAGGATGGAATTAAGGTTG
>NW_007863254.1:0-613 GCF_000696425.1 Galeopterus variegatus
CTTCTGAGCCATTTGTGCATAAAGGCATCACCCCTTCTATCTTTGGGATAGTAATCTTGGCATCACACTGAAACATTATAATTGAGATAATCCAAACAGGTAATACAGTGGGAGGGGGGAAGGTTGAGTGGGCCAAAGAGAAAAAAAACCAGATATTTCTACATATCCATTATTAGGGCAGCTGCACATTTGAAAACTGATAATTACAGAAGTTTTTTTTTTTTTTTTTTTTTTTGTCTTTTTTCGTGTCCGGCAACGGATCACAACCCTCAGTGTCATGCCCGTACCGGACCGGGACCGGCAACGGGATCACAACCCTCAGTGTTGCACTGCACCTCGCTCAGCCAGTGAGCGGGAACCAGTCTGCATGTGGGATCCGAACACTCGGCGGGAGCGCCGCCGTGCTCCCAAGCGGCGCACTGTAGCAGTGCGCCACCGGGCCGGCCCTAATTACAGAAGTTTTTAAAAAACTGAGTATTCCACACCCATCATACCCTATTTGTCAAAAAAGGACTCTCTTAGTTTTGAGAACTCCTAGACCATTGTTTTTATTCCTAGTAAAGTTCATAAGAAGCATGAGGGAGCATGCTCTTGACACAGCTGTTCCCATCTG
>NW_007863255.1:0-613 GCF_000696425.1 Galeopterus variegatus
ATAAGCACCTAGACCACACTGGTTATTGGGTAATCATTCTCCTGCAATTGCCTCATGCTTATGCACATTATATAAATTTGTATGCCTTTTTCTCCTATTAATCTGCCTATTGTCAGTTCATTTTCAGCCAACCTTTAGAGGGTGGGTGGGGAAGACTTCCTGTGGCTTCTATATATATCTAAAAACTACCAGCTCCTTCAAACCTGGAAGAATATTTTACTATCTCCACTTGAAACTACCTCCACCCCTTAAATCTTGCTTTGAGAGTAGAAGAATCACTTTCTCTATCTATCAAGGGCTTTTTCTTCAAAGAGCACCTAATATAATGTCCTCAGTGGAGCTAAGTCTTTTGGAAACACAAAAGCCAGAAACTCCAACCTTTTTTTACTCTCCCACTTATCACTCTCTCCTATACAGAAATAACAGAAGGAACGATATCAGTTAATATTTTTAAAATTATAGTTGGTCATTTTCAATAACCATCAAGCATTTTTCCACCATTTAAAACAATTTTTTTTCAATTTTTGGTTATTATTATGCAAATGATTTATCGTTTCTCTCTACCTTTCAATGTGTTGTTATACTTTTCAGTCTCCAACAGGAATTTTTAAAA
>NW_007863256.1:0-613 GCF_000696425.1 Galeopterus variegatus
TCCAATATGACTGTAGTAGGAGAGAGGCCTTTTAGGAGATAATAAAGGCTAAATGAGGTCAGAAGGCTGGGGCCCTAACCCAACTAAGGATTTAGTGTCCTTCTAAGAAGAGGAAGAGTCACCAGAGAGCTCTCTCTCTGTACACACAGAGAAAAGGCCATGTGAGTACACGGCAAGAAGGTGGCCATCTGCAAGCCAAAGTGAGAGCCCTCACCAGAAGCCAACCTTGCTGGCACCTTGATGTTGGATTTCCAGCTTCCAGAACTGTGAGTATAAACATCTGTTGTTTAAGCCCCCAATCTGTGGTGTTCTATTATGGCAGCCCCAGCAGACTGGGATGTGAGGTGGCCCAGCCGGAGCCGGGGCTCTACTCAGCCATGCAAGAAGCATGTCCCTGGCCCGTGCTCTGCATTGTACTCCTGCTCGAGCTGGAACCCCCCTTCCCAAGTGTCTGCTTCTGCTCCTGTGTCAGCCCTCCCTTGGCATTCCTCTTGGAACAAGCTCTCAAGTCATGCAACACCATTCCACTCCCTCCAAGGTTATGCTCACAGGACTGCTGTCCTTTCCAATGACATTCAGATCACTGGTCTATTTATAACAATGACTCACACGC
>NW_007863257.1:0-613 GCF_000696425.1 Galeopterus variegatus
AGCCTGGTGTGGTGGGTGGGGGCCAGGCGGGCGGGGAGCAGTCGGGCTTCGCCCCGCAAGTTGGGCTGGGCTGCGGGTGACTCACAGAGGTCGCAGAGTTGGGCCGGTCTGGCGTGCTTCACTCTCCCTCTGCGCAGTCTTTTGCTGGCTTTCCTGGCCTTTGTTGTCTGGGCTGATCATTCGTTCCTGCAGCCGGGCTTGGGCGCTCTCAGGAGTCCTCCTCTGTGTCAGCCCCAAAACCTCGAACCTGCTGCCACTAGTTTGTCGATGTAGGATCGTTGTTGAAAGAATTATTCGCCTTTTGTTGCTCTTGGAAATGCAGTCAATACTCTGGTATCACAGCGCACGGCTCACAGGATCACGCTGTCTCCTGTCATGGCCGCTCCAGACCCATTGCCATCTTAGCCCTAAATCTTAAACAGATTTTAAAGCAGCACTTGCATTCATGGAAACAGTCTGGTGTTTGTAAGAATGGCAGCAGGCTATACTGCTCAAAGCGGTGGATAGTTTTGTGAATAATGTCATTAGTCGGATAATTCCATGACAGAAAACGCAGCAAGAACTGAGAGTGAGAGCCAAGCCACTGTTCCCATCTTCAGTGTGGGCCTGACCT
>NW_007863258.1:0-613 GCF_000696425.1 Galeopterus variegatus
ATCCCCAGTTGTGACAACCAAAAATGCCTCCAGACATTGCCAAATATCCTTTTTGGGGGAGGAAATCACCTGAGGTTGAGAACCACTGGTCTATATTGCTCATTTTATCCTCAAAGCACCCCATGAGGCTTATATCATTATGATTTCAATTTTACACAATAAGAATAAGAGCAAGTCTCTAGAACTTAAACCAAAGGCTGACATATGACTTTGGACTAATATTCATGGTATTTCATGGACTATACCCTGTCTTCAAACTTAAGAGTTCTGGAAGGCTTGGGCTTTGTTAGATTCTCAATTTGCCCAAAAGGTGTTTAGACAAGCACTTAATACCCAGCAGTGCTTTGACAGATGTTCATTAAACAAATGACCCGTGTATGTGGGTCATATTTAAATAAGTACCTTTTTAATAAAATATAGCTTAGTGCAGTAATTAGGAGCACAGGCTTTGGAATCAGAAAAATCACAGGTTTACATCTTATCCCTGCCATTTATTTGTTATAGAATTCTGGGAAAATTTTTTGACCTCTCTTAGCTTTTTTTTTTTTTTTTCCATCAGTTTGGGTCTGATAATCCCTACTGTGAATATTGTGAAGAATAAATGAGTTAATAA
>NW_007863259.1:0-613 GCF_000696425.1 Galeopterus variegatus
ACATGATTTTGAAATATTATTCTCTAATATTTGGTCATTTTTATGTTCCAAAAGCCAAGATGTTTGTGCTGCTGTACCAAAAGTGTTTTAGGTGCTTAATAATGTATTTAAAAATAAAAGTCAATTTTTACTGTTGGCAAAAGTCATCTCCTGTTTTTCTCAAATGAGAAAATTTACTAGGGATTTATAAGAGCATTTTAACCACAATTTTTAAAATATTATTTTCTTACATGTAATTTTTTAAGCATGCTAAGGGAAAAATTATTTTGAATAAAAGAGATACTGCTAACAGAAAGGGAGGTTACCAGTGTGCCTTTAGACAGCCTTAGAGTGTTCTAGCAAACTGTATTGAAATGAATGGAAGCAATTATAAAAGGAAGCTGCTGACCTTTCTGAAAAGGCTGCCAATCCATAATACCTCCTGCAATGCTTATCCCCTTTATTCGTGCTTAACAAACCTTGTCACCCATGTCGCAGTGCCTCAGAACCCCTTGTTAACTTTTCCCCTTTTGTTGTCTTTAGGGTATCTGCAGCATGCCGGTCTGCTGAAATACCTCTCAATTGCCAATTAAAGAAAGTTTAAGAATGAGTACCTAGGGATGAATTAACCTAG
>NW_007863260.1:0-613 GCF_000696425.1 Galeopterus variegatus
AACACCCCAGCTCTGAGGTTACAAAGAAAGCACATTTGAGGCAGAAAATAGTTAGAAACAAAGAAAAATCACATTTATGTGGCTGTTATATCATTTTCTTAAAGCATTCAATATGAAAAGTCAATAAGATATGAATACAGTTCAATCTTTAGAAGTACTTTTTTTAATTACTGTAAAACACAGTATCTCTAAAAAAGCAGAAAGATAGATTTACCTTACTTGAAATATTCAGACAGTACAATGAAAATGTTTAGGAAATTCATGACCAATGTTAGTTCATGTTTAGGTTTCCATAGTTTTAGATACTAGAAAAGTAATTCCATTTACTTTCATTGATTAAATCTCAATATTCAAAATAATAGGAAAAAATCTAAATAATTATTGTACTGAGTGAGGGAAGAAAAAAATTTCTAAATAGCAAGAAACTTCACCGCTGTTCTCTTTTGATCTCTCATCTGTCATGATAAAGCTGTTGAATTTCATCGACAATAAAAACTCTCTCCCAGCAAAATCCTCTCATTAATCCTGTCACTGTCCAGTAGGACAAAACTCCACTCTGGCTGGTTAACCAACTAACTGGTTGTTAAAAATTGGATAAATTCAGGAGATTACA
>NW_007863261.1:0-613 GCF_000696425.1 Galeopterus variegatus
TGTCCTCTACTCATTAGATGTCGGTAGCACTGCCTCCCAACCCCACCATCCCCACTCCCCAGTAGTGACAACCCAAAATGTCTATGGACATTGACAAATGTCTTCTGGGAGGCAAATTGATTCCCAATTGAGAAGAGCCACTGGGCTAGATAATAAGCTACATAAAAATATATGTTGTATCAGCTCTTCCTCTCCTCAAGTTTACATGGACTTTTACCCATAGTAAATGCTTCTATTAAAGCTCTATTCAATTGTCTCCTTGCTGTATACCATAATCACCTAGAACACTTTTAAAACTACAGTTACTGGACCCAACCCACACCCTACTGCATGCAAACCTCTGTGAGAGGACCAGGGAATCCATAAATGCAAGAGGCTTTCAAGTCATTCCAATAAGCATCTTAGTCTGAAAATGACTACTTCTCATACATCATATTAACTCACAAATAATTCAAACTGAATGTCAAATCATGCTGCACATTTACATGTCGATACTAAGTTTTTCTCCTTTAATAAATGCAGATATATGTTTCATTCTATCGATTTATTAACTGAAAAACATATTCAATTCATATTGTGTTGATCTAGGCAATCTATACTACTTACAATTAAG
>NW_007863262.1:0-613 GCF_000696425.1 Galeopterus variegatus
TTCCCCCCGGCACGGACTGACTCCTCCCCCCGCCCACAGTCAGCTCTCCGGCAGGTTCAAGCGAGCTCAGGAGTGCTCTGATCACACTTTTCCTAACAATAAATCGGTAAGGCATTTTTCCAAACTGGTGGCCACAGAGATGGTATCTGCCTCCCAGTAACAGGAAGTTTTCTGGGGGCTGGAGCCCAGGGTGCGGTGGAGTGACAATTGATTGGCCCATTCTTCCCTGTCCTCCTGCCACTGGCCGGGGGCTCCCCACGCCACCAGCCACGCCAGAGAACCATGGGGGAAGTGGGATGTAAGGCTGGCCCGCAGACCCCGGGAGGCCCCATGCCGGGGCAAGGAAGGCTCAGTGAGGAGCCGAGCCAGGTGAGGAGGGCAGGCCTGGCAGAGCCGGCTGGCTCCTCCCCGACCCGAGAAAATGGAGGCAGCCCCGGGCCAGTGACTGACCTAGTGGGGCGGGCAGATGCCGGACGGGCGTCTGCCCCGTGAGCAGGGCTGGGCTGGGGGTCACTCACAGAGCTGGGCTGGCCGAGCGGCTCCCTCTCCATTTCCACGTCATCCTAGCCACTGCCACCTCGGGCTGCTCACTCGGTCCCGCGGCGCAGCTCGG
>NW_007863263.1:0-613 GCF_000696425.1 Galeopterus variegatus
CATCCCTTCACTATTAGTCTATGTGTTTCTTTAATGGTGAAGTGATTTTCTTGCAGGCAGCGTACAGTTGGGTCTAGTTTTTTAATTGTTACAGCCAATCTATATCTTTTAAGTGAATAATTTAATCCATTTATGTTCAGGATTGTTATTGAAAGATATTGCCTTACTCCTGCCATTGTCTTTGTTTTTTATGGTTGTTTTATGTTTCTTTTGCTCTTTCTTCCCCTTTTATTGTTTTATTCTTTGCCATTTGGTGTTTTTTTGTAGTGATAAGACAATTTCTTTCTTTTTTTTTTTTTTTCCTTTTTGTCTTTTTTCATGTCCGGCAATGGATCGCAACCCTCAGTGTCGTGCCCGTACCGGACCGGGACCGGCAACGGGATCGCAACCCTCGGTGTTGCGCCCACACCTCGCTCAGCCAGTGAGCGGCCGGTCTGTATGTGGGATCCGAACCCTCGGCGGGAGCAGTAGCAGTGCGCCACCAGGCCGGCCCAGTTTCTTTCTTTTTTTATGTGTGGGTTTTATTCTTTCTCATGTGTTTGTAGTGGTAGATGTCACTCTTTTGTTTATAGATATAGGACTTTTTTGAGGATTTTTCCATGGCTGGCCTTGT
>NW_007863264.1:0-613 GCF_000696425.1 Galeopterus variegatus
AATTAAGATCAGAGCAAAACTAAATGAAATAGAGCCCAAAAATAAGATATAAAAGATCAAAGAAACAAAAAGTCGGTTTCTTGAGAAGCTAAACAAAATAGACAAACCATTAGCCAGACTAAAAAAGAAGAAAAAAGACTCAAATAAAAAAATCAGAGACATAACAACCAATTTCACAGAAATACAAAGAATCATTAGAGACTATTATGAACAACTATACGGTGACAAATTTGAAAACCTCAAGGAAATGGATAAATTTGTGGATGCATACAAACTGCTAAGACTGAACCAGAAAGAAACAGAAAATCTGAACAGACCAATAACAAACTATGAGATTGAAGCAGTAATCAGAAGCCTTCCAACAAACAAAAGCCCAAGACCTAATGGCTTCACTGCTGAATTCCACCAACCTTTAAAGAGGGATTAATACAATTCTTTTCAAACTATTCCAAAAAATTGAAACAGAGGCCATTCTTCCAAACTCATTCTATGAGGCCAGCATCACCCCGATACCAAAATCAGACAAAAATACAACAACCAAAAAAGAAAACTACAGGTCAATATCCTTGATGAACATAGATGCAAAAATCCTCAAAGAAATATTAGCAAACAG
>NW_007863265.1:0-613 GCF_000696425.1 Galeopterus variegatus
GTTCGTAGATACCTTCTCTGGATGGGTAGAGGCCTTCCCCACATCTAATAAAAGGGCTATTTCAGTGGCGTCCCTCCTTCTCTCTCAGATTATCCCTAGGTTTGGAATGCCCACTTCATACAGACAATGGTCCTGAGTTTATCTCTCAGATTACCCAGAAAGTTTCCCAAGCTCTCTCTTTTCAGTGGCACTTACACTGTCCCTATCGTCCCTAGGCTTCCGGAAAGGTAGAGAGATCCAACAGAATTCTTTACAATATTTTAACAAAATTATCCTTAGAACCACACCTGGACTGGGTTCAGCTACTCCCGTTGGCCTTACTCAGGATAAGGGCTCTTCCAAAAAAACCCTCTCTGTTGTCTCCTCTTGAAATAATGTACGGGCGTCCCCTCTTACCTCCAGGGCTCACTCCCTGGTCCGATACCGCCAGACCTCAATTACCTCTCCTTTTCCATCTCCGCTCTGAACATTGGAAATTTCAAGATTGGCTTCTTCCTGACCCTGCTTCCTCTTGAAACTTCTTGCCTCTCCACCCTGGACAACTAGTATATTACAACTCTCCGGAAGAAAAAGGACCTCTCACGCCCAAGTGGGAGGGCCCCTACCCAGTTAT
>NW_007863266.1:0-613 GCF_000696425.1 Galeopterus variegatus
ATTTCTGCACCTGGGTACATTGTGGCCACAGTTAGTCCTTTAACAAATCAGCAAGGAAAAAGAGGGCCTGGGGTAGCATCAAGCAGTGTCTGCCACAGTCCACATCTGGGGTCACCACATCAATTCATTAGTTATTTACTATTCACTAATAGACACGATTGACTGTATGTTACACATGAAGTCCTAAACAGGTGCTGGGGAAATAGTGGGGACTGCACCATTTAGTTCATTCTGTTCTACTGAATTGCTCAACAGGATGTGTTTGAACACTTTCACAACCAAAATATAGCCGTTCTTTTGTCCAGTGTCTTGGGCAATGTAATAGAAGATGCCTCTCCTACTTTCCTTCTCTGCATATATGACACACCACGTAGTAGGACAGAAAACGAGTTTGAAGGCTGGCATGGGTTAAAACAGGGATACAAATATTTAGCTTGCTTGAGCATTAAATGAGACACTGTACCTTATTATGCTTTTGCTAAGGTGTTAAATCTGGTACAGACTTAAAGGGTTATTATCATTATTTAGGTTTTAAGAGTCGATCATTTTCTTCCTCTGCACCTTATTCAATTAGTTGTTTGATCATTTTAGAGAATTACTAAATCAACAAATT
>NW_007863267.1:0-613 GCF_000696425.1 Galeopterus variegatus
TTTTTTCCAATTCTGAATTTAATTCACTATAGGAGCATTTTTCTATTTTGCTCTAAAAACACTTGACCTTTCAGAGATGGCTTAGTTATCTCAGCACCAAAGCATCTAATGAGCAGTTCAAAAAAAGATCGAGTGTAAAAATCGGCCTAACTGAAGTTGGGGTAATTTGGAGGTAAATTTGGAGTCTCTAAGTGAGGAAACAATTTAGAAATGTAAGTGAAGAAAAACCCAGAAGCATCTTTCTGACTCATCAGCAAGTGTGTGAGGACCTCCCAGAAGACAGCGAGTTTCCTGGCGCATGTGGGAGACTCACGAGGGCATCGATTGTGCCCAGACACGGGGCCAGGTTGCCTTTCCCCTGTAAAAATCATGCTTCTCCTTTGGTTGGGAGAAGGCCCATCCTCCAGACTGTATAGGCAAAGGCTGTGCTGAAGGAGAGATGCGAAAGGTTTAGGGTGGGGATGGTTCTGGAAAAACAGACTATGGTTGACCAGATGTCCCAGTTTGCTTGGGCTGAAGGTTTCCAGAGCACAGAGTTGTCACTGATCCTGGACCTGGAAGCCTTTGGTGGCCACATGCCTCTTCACGGCCTGGAACATAATGTTCTTTTCCC
>NW_007863268.1:0-613 GCF_000696425.1 Galeopterus variegatus
ATGATAGCATTGTGTGTGTGTGTGTGTGTGTGTGTGTGTGAGAGAGAGAGAGAGAGAGAGAAAGAGAGAGTAGGAGACAGAAAGAGATCTTTTAGGCAAAATTCATACCACAAATTGCTTGCATTTTGTGGTATGTAAGCATTTTACTTATAAAAGAGCACATTTTGTTTTCATTTGTATCATGTTCTTATTTTAAAATCATTTCAAACAGGCATAGTAAAATGTTGCCCAACCTTCAATAAGTTTAAAAGCCCATTTTGGAAGAAAAGACAGAGGGACAGGTTGATACTTGTAGACAGCCACGGATAGTGTCTTAGCCTGTCTGTGCTGCTGTGTAACAAAATATCACAGACTGGGTAATTTATGAAGAATGAAAATTCATCTGTCATAGTTCTGAGGCTGAGAAATCCAAGATCAAGTCACTGACATCTGGCGAGGACTTCTTTGCTGCTTTCTCACATGGCAGAGGCAAAAGGGCAAATGGGATGTACACTGTGTCCCCACATGGCAAAAGAGCAAAACAGAGAAAATTCACTCCCACAAGTGTTTTTCATGACCACATCAATTCATTTATAAGGGTGGAGCCTCATGACCTAAGCACCTCTCATTAAAC
>NW_007863269.1:0-613 GCF_000696425.1 Galeopterus variegatus
CTCTTTATGACTCTATACAAACTACAGCACAATATAGCTGTCTTTATATGAAGGATGTCTCTGCATAGACCTCACTCTTCAGCTTCAAACACATATAGCCAGCTGTCTACTAGACTCTTTCACCAATTCTATAATCACTTCAAATGTCTTATATTCAATTATTCCTTCTAAATCTGGCCCCCGGGCTTTGTCGTCTCTTCATCCAGTACATACTGATCAAGCATCTATCCTCCTCCAGGCGTTCAGTTAATCGTACCGTCATCTGATCAGTTACTTAAGCCAAAAACCCGGGTGTCATTCTAAGCATTGGGTGTCATCCTAAGCGTTTCCCTCTCTCTTACTTATTCTACACGTCCAATAATGCAATGGTCAGTTTCCCCTGGTTGGCATGTCTTGGACCTGTCCGCGTTTCTTCACCTGCACCCAGCCACTTGTTACCTGGACACCAGCGCCTCACAATGCAGTCTTCCTGTCTCCAGTCTATCCTATTTCCAGAGTAATTTTTCAGAAACACAAATCTATTCATGTTATTGCCCTATTTAAATTTTTTGGGGGGGGATGCTCAGTTGCCTTAAGGATATAATCCCAGCTCTTTAGCTCGGCACACAAATGC
>NW_007863270.1:0-613 GCF_000696425.1 Galeopterus variegatus
GAAAGACGACGGGGCCAGCAGCAGCAGCTGGATTTCCTACCTTCTCATTTCCAAATAAACTCCAAATTATTGTAAGATTTAAAAGTTTGAAAAGTGAATAAATAAACCATAGAAATAGTGGGAGGAAAGTATCAGCATATATCCTAAAATATTGAGTGGAGAAAGGTGTTGGCCTGAGTTCTTATTTGCAAATATTTATAAAATGACTAGTCAACTGAAGCTGTCAAAGAATGTACAAAAACTCAGGGAATGACCGGGCAAGTGGGAGAAGCAGGCCTGGAAAACGAGCAGGAGCAAAGGAAGAGTAGGCAGCAGACAAAGCACAGGCACATTGCACACGACAGAGCCAGCCTGAGTCAGCATTGCGCCCACCCTGAGCCGGGATGTCTGCACCGCCTCGCTAGAGGCGCTGGGTGGGGACTCGCCCCTAAGCACCTCGCCACCAGTGATCCCGTGCTAAACCTGTCACTGCAGCTAGAGCTGCACAGCCCCAGCTCTGCGTGTCTATTTCTCCAGCTTCTGACGCAAAGTCCTGGGTGGGAGACTCAAATAGATTAAACCTACATTGTGTACGGGCACTCTGGCTGCAAGGGAAACTGTGAAAGCAAGTATG
>NW_007863271.1:0-613 GCF_000696425.1 Galeopterus variegatus
TACATTCCGACCAGCAGTGTATGAGGGTTCTCGTTTCTCCACATCCTCACGCACATTTGTTGTTTTCTGTCTTTCTGATGATAGCCATCCTGGTGGGTGTGAGGTTTCAATTTCAATTTCCCTAAGGACCAAGGATGCTGAGCATCTTTTCATCTTTTCGTGGGCCATTTTTACATATTCTTTAAAGAAATATCTTTTTAAATCCTTTGCATGTTTTTAATTGGGTTATTTGTATTTTCATGGTTGTGTTGAAAGAGTTTTTATGTATTCTATATACTAGACTCTGGTAAGATGTACAACTTGCCAATTTTTCCCCACAGTCTGTGGACTGTCTTTTCACTTTCTTGACAGTGTCCTAATCCAAGGTCACGAAAATTTACACCTATGTTTCATTTCCAAGAGTTTTATAGTTTTAGCTCTTACTTTTTGGTCTTTGGTCTATTTGAGTTAATATTTGTATATAGTGTGAGGTAGGGGGTCAAACTATTTTTGGCTGTGGATATCCATTTGGAGGAACATTTGTTGAAATGACTATTCTTTCTCATTAAAATATCTTGGCACTCTTGTTGGAAAATCAATTGACCACAAACGTATGGGTTTATTTCTGGACTCT
>NW_007863272.1:0-613 GCF_000696425.1 Galeopterus variegatus
TAAATTGCAGAAAAGGGGGAAGATGCAGGAAACTCTTACACATTTAAAGAGATTTCAGAGACGTATTAAGCAAATGCGATATTTGAACCTTGTCTGCATCCTTATCCAAACAGACCAACTGTAAGAGAACAATTTTAAGACCACCGGGGAAAACTGAACATGGACTGGTATTAGATGATATTAAGGAGCTATTGGGTTTTTGAGTGAGTGTGTTAATGGTACTTATTTCATTTTGTTCTGTAGTAAAAAGTAAACCGCAGCTGCATCCATGGCCACAGAGCTGTTGGTATGGGCACACTCCAACCTCCAGGCAGAGACAGAAGAGAGACATCTAAAGAGGAGTGGGATGGAAGATTCTGAGCACATCTAGAAGGGGGTGGAGAGTTTGTGGGGTGAGGAAGAGGTTAAAAGCTCTCTCCCTGATCTATTTTTCTCCTCTCTTGGGTGCCATCTTGCCTGGCTCCACCTTGAGTGGTGGGTCAGAGCTCCTCTATTCTCTATAGTCCCTGTAGGAACCAGGATGGGACCTAGAGAAAGGGGACAAGGAGCAAATCTCTTAAACCTACCCTGAGTCTAGTCCTGTGTCCTGGGGCAAGGGATCTGCAATCAATAC
>NW_007863273.1:0-613 GCF_000696425.1 Galeopterus variegatus
TGAAACTGTAATTGGAGTGAGCAATAAATATGTTGGGCTCAGCACTTCACTCAGTTCACTACAGAGTGACCAGTACTCACATGACATACTTGCCCCCTGAATTTATTGCTCACTTGTCCTCATAAAAGATGTATTAATAATTTCAATTAATTAGTATTTCAAGACAGAATTTTTTCACATTTTTATCATTTTACAGTGAAATTAGGTCAATATAATATAATAAGTACTTTTGTTCCATCTTCTTGATATGTTTTTAATAACAACACAGAGGTATCTATAGGCTGCCAGATCAAATTAGTTTCAATTTTCATTTCTTATTAGCTCAAGGTAAAATAAAATATTTAAGAGTACATGTGTTAGCATGTCTGTGGATTATTACCCTTTCCAGGAGATGCAACATTGGGTATTAAACTCCTTTGATTGCCCTGTTCCACCTTAAGAAGCAAAGGAAATAAACATCACATTAAAGCCAGGAAAGGAAACTCACTGGGGTGTATTTGCCTGATTCAGATTTTGTTTAACATTATGTAGCCCCTTTCAGTCACTTTCTTATAGATTGTTTTGATCATCCCAAACAAATCATTAATAGTGTTAGTTTTCTCCCTTTTTAAAA
>NW_007863274.1:0-613 GCF_000696425.1 Galeopterus variegatus
TTGTAGCACAAGTAATTGATGTGGATCTATTGAAATGATCTTATATTAATCAGATCCTTTGTAGTTATTTCTTTATTTTTGGTCTGACAAGGAATGAAGAAGTTTCTAATCTTATTGCTGCCAATTTCTTCTAGTGTTCTAACTTTTTTGCAATATTTATTTTGATACTATGGTTTTTTACTATTTTGTTGTTTTTGTTGTTATTCTTCAATGTGTCTTGTATACCATTAAAATAATCCTCTTTAAACATTCACAAATATTTTTGAATAAAATCTAACTTGTCAGATGCTATTACTGCCAAATCTAATTTCTTTGTTTTTTGAATTTTTGTGATATGACTTCCTAAAATCGTTTTTTAATTTTTTAATTATACTCCTATACATATTGTTTTTTAAGTTTTTAATTATACTCCTATACATATATAAGGTGGAATTTTTAATCATTTGGCCATATAGAAAAGATGATATGGTTGCTTCTACTTATTTAATGCTTTTATTTCTGAACTTTTTTTCTATGGGATTTATTTTTAATGAAGACTTTGTTTTTATTAACTTCTTTTTGCAGTAGTTTGAAAGGTATACATCCTTCAAAAATACTTACTATTCTAAAAAAT
>NW_007863275.1:0-613 GCF_000696425.1 Galeopterus variegatus
TAACAGTAGAGATCAAACACTAACACTACTAACTGCCAAGTATCAGTACAATGGAGAGGACTATGGGTTCTGGAGTCAAACAGACTGAGCTTCACCTTTCCTGGCTCTATCACACTGGGCTTGCATTGCACTGTGGTACAGTCTCATCATTTAAAACCTCCTGATAACAGTATATCACAGAACTGATGGGAGGCTGAAATAAATTAAGGCATGCGTGGACATGACACTGTCTGTTACGTAATTTTCATGCAGGAAATTCCCTCCTCCTGCAATAAAAAGGAGGTAATAATACTTGCTTTTTGTTGTAAGCCGTGTTATTTGCTCAAAAAGTTTAATTCCTGAAAGTGAAGTTAATTTTCATGGAATAGTACGTAAATTAAAGAGTAAAATCTTATTCTGTGCTAAACCTGATATAACTTTACAATAGCAGGCAAAGCTTTTAACAACAACAAAAAAAGAGATGGGATTGTAAGGGAGTTCAAAAATGCGGAGAAATTGCTATTCATTAGGGTCGCCTAATTCAGTTTGAAGAAAAGAATTTTGAAAGAGGCTGCAATTAGTCAAAGGCTCAAATTGGTACACCAATGAATCATGCAAGATATAAGGTCAACAA
>NW_007863276.1:0-613 GCF_000696425.1 Galeopterus variegatus
GGCACCTTCTCCCAAACAGTTTAAGTCCCTCTGAATTATTCTGTGCATATAATTACATCTCTAACTAAGAATAGCCTAATACTGTCTGCTAGAGACAGCCGATGGCCATGCCAGTCAATTGTTAAAGCCATTAGCAGACAAATTTATCATGTACATTAACCTGCTGCCTGAATGGAAGGTTACTGAAATAATGACTAGGAGTATCAAAATCATGAATAAAATATGGGAATCAGAATTGCAAGTTATAAGTTCTCTTATTAAGTCTACTGACTATATGTGATCTCAAAGGTGGTACTCCCACCCTGGGTGACACAGATGAGTGATGACACTGATTAAAAATGGAGCAAAAAGCAGTTGGGTGACATAGATGAGTGATGACACTGATTAAAAAAGGAGCGAAAAGCAGATTTTTAGCACCTTGGATTGAATTCTGTTGTCGTTGTTATCAGTTGGATCCAAATAAAATCTGTTAATTTCTCTGGGTTTTCTCAGAGTTCAGTTGTGAAAATGAAGGTGTCTTGTGGAAGCAGAAAATAAAAAAGAGAAGATAAAATAGGTCTTTTCAAGAGAGAAAAGAAGTATCACAAATGAAAAGAGAGAATATTTTGGTTAA
>NW_007863277.1:0-613 GCF_000696425.1 Galeopterus variegatus
CTCCTTCATTGCGAGTAAAGGAGGTGGTTGTGCTTGTCCAAATGGTTAAAAGAAATTTGTGTGATCAACATTTTCAGGCTCTTCCACTTGAACATCACTGGACAGTCTAGGTCACAAGAGTCCAGGCTTTCCCTATCAGAGACTTCGGAAAGATAACTCTTGAAACCATGTATTCTGTCCCCTTTGTATTTTCCTTTTGTTGTTGCTACCTTTATTATTACATCCTGTACCTGATTTCCAGGAGAGTCTCCCCACTGCTTACAGAGCTATGGGTTTCTTTTAATACTGCCATTGAAATATTTTTTGATAATATGCCTTGACTTGGTATTGGCTAACTTAAGACTGTTCTTTCTTTCTAGGCTTCTAAAGCCATTGGCATGAGCCAATGATCTCTACAATCTTTATAACAAACACTAATTGCACAATATCATTTGTGTTCCATACCTATCATAAGCTAAGGCTTCACCGTGCACCTGCAACTCAATCCAGTCTTTCACTTGTGAGAATTCTAGTAATTGTGATCCTACTGCATACGCAAAATGTATCAAAATACCCAAAATGGGGTGAGGGTTTTTATCACTGACTGCAGAGTGACTCTGTTCCTAAATGTTAC
>NW_007863278.1:0-613 GCF_000696425.1 Galeopterus variegatus
TTCTTCCACCTTATTCTGCCACAAGTGGTCTCATTCTCAAAGTCATGTAAAGACCCAGAATTGATGCTCCAACTCCAGCCACAAAAGTCACTTTCCCATGAGCAGGCAGCAGCAAAGGAAGGAAGTAACTCTTCCCAATCCACATGGCGGTTACCTACACCACTGACACTTATATTCTGGGACCACATCTAGGTGGAAGGGAGATCTAGAAAAATAGTCTTTATTTTGGGCAGCCATGTGCCCAGATTAATGTGGTGATTGCTATGACTAAAGCAAGAAAGAGAGTGATCTCTGGGAGATACTTCAGGTCTCTGACTGACAGTGTGTGTGCCTGTGTGTGCGCATTTGTACATGTGTGTGCCTGTGTGCACGTGTGTACATGTGTGTGCCTGTGTGTGCACGTGTGTACATGTGTGTGCCTGTGTGTACATGCATGTGCCTGTGTGCCTGTGTGTACATGTGTGTGCCTGTGTGCGCACGTGTGTACATGTGTGCGTGTGTGCATGTGTATGCCTGTGTGTGCACGTGTGTACATGTGTATGCCTGTGTGTACATGTGTATGCCTGTGTATGCATGTGTGTACATGTGTATGCATGTGTGTTTATGCCTGTGC
>NW_007863279.1:0-613 GCF_000696425.1 Galeopterus variegatus
TAACCACCAAAGATAGTAGCTGTGTGTGCTTCTTTGATTATTTTATTGTGGTAAATTTGAAAAATTGGAATAGTTAATTCAAAAGAATGAGAATTTGCATTAATTTGGGTGTATTATACCAACAGTTTTGAATGATTCATATGTCAGAAAACCTTAAGAAGCAGAGCATTGTGTCTATTGTGTTTCTTTTCTTTCCTTTTCTGCCCCCATATCCACATGGCCTGGTCATTATCTTTTGCTATTTAATACCAAAGGAATTCCTGCTAGAGATCTGCTTTTCTCTGTTAATTCTTGCCCTTTGCAGTTTTCTTTAAAAGATATAATCATCTAGAACAGCAGGTCCCTACAGAGAACTTGAACATGTGCTTTTAATCAAAAGGCAGAGTTTATATTAAACTCAGTAAACAAAATCAGGGGACTTGTATAAATAACAATTTGTGCATATCATTTTCATTTTTGCTGACACTTTTGACTCTGGTATTGATCTTTCTCCAGGTTGTGAAACTCAGAGGGCAAAGTGCAAAGTTCAAAAGTGGCTATTTGCCTCAAGGTTTATTAAAAATAAAACATCAACGGAAGTCCTCTGAAGTAACTTGAGGAAACTTTTTTTTTT
>NW_007863280.1:0-613 GCF_000696425.1 Galeopterus variegatus
CCTTCCACTGTTCAAGTGATGTTCTCCCTTCAGACTAGCAGAACTCGCAAGGCCATCATATATCAGATTTCCTTTCCCTCTTTCAACCCTTCTACCAAGCCTCAGAGCTCTGTGTCCCCAGTGCTCTGTTGCTCAACTGTCGTCCTTGTGACTAAGCCCTACTCCTCCAACAAATGTCAGCTCAAGTGTCTGCTCCTCTGAAAAGCCTTCCTGCATATCTCCAGGTGCTCTGGATCCTGCTTCCTTCCTCTGTAGCACCCTGCATAGATTGGCATAACATCTATCATCCTGTATTAGAAGTAACTGTTCAAACTTCAAATTCGGAATCTCCCAGTAACTAACTGGAACATTGAAGTAGCCCCTGGGTGCCAGTGTGCCCAGCCAGATATCAGCCTTCTGTGAGAAGCTCCTCAGCCTATTTCCCTTATGGAAGGATCCCAATATATCATTCTGGATGACAGGTTCAGATTCTACTATCCAAATAGGAAAAAAGAATAAAACTTACTCTATTAAAGGCCCATTTTGTGACAATACTTTGATCTCTCTATGCATTTTTTTCTTGTAATATTTAGAATAATTGGCCAATATAGGAATCATAATTTCCATTTTATAG
>NW_007863281.1:0-613 GCF_000696425.1 Galeopterus variegatus
TTTTTCTTTTTTTTTTCTTGTAATGTCTTTGTTTGGTCTCGGTTTTTAGAGTAATGCTGGCCTCATAGAATGACTTAGAAAATATTCCCTCTGAGTCTATCTCCTGAAAGAGATTGTAGAGAAATGATATAAATTCTTTCTTGAATTTTGAGTAGAATTCACCAGTAAACCCATCTGAGCCTGGTGCTTCTTGTTTTGGAAAGTTATTATTTATTGATTAAATGTCTTTAATAAATATAGACCTGTTCATATTGTCTAATTCTTCTTTTGTGAGTTTTGGCAGATTGTATCTTTCAAGGAATTGGTCCATTTCATCTAGGTTATCAAATTTGTGGGCATAGTATTGTGCACAGTATTCCTTTATTATCCTTTTTATGTCCATGAAATCTGTAGTATTTCATTTTTCATTTCTGATATTAGTAATTTTGTCTCTCTTTTTCTTAGCCTGGCTAGAGGTTTTTTGATTTTACTAATCTTTTACAAGAACAAACTTCTGCTTTTCTTGATATTTCTCTATTGATTTCCTGATTTCAATTTCGTTGATTTCTGCTTTAATTTTTATTATTTCTTTTCTTCTGATCACAGTGGATTTAATTTGGTCTTTTTTTTTTTC
>NW_007863282.1:0-613 GCF_000696425.1 Galeopterus variegatus
TTGTCAGCACAAAAATTCTAGCACCAAATACTGTACTTTTCCCTATGACTCACCTTCCACTCACGTCCCTTCTCAGTTGACTGTGAAATGCATTCATGGTATTCTTAATATCATAGATGGCTAGAACAGGTAGTGTAGTGGTGGCCCTAACACAAATAAATAAATAAGATAAGATAAGATAAAGTTCTATGGTGTGATGGATAACTCTGTGATCTTGGCTAGGCTATGGCACCCAGATGTTTGGTCAAACGCTAGTCAAGAAGTTACTGTGAAGGTAGTTGTAGATGTGGTTAACAGTTACAATCAGTTGACTTTAAGTAGCAAATTATCCTCCTCAGTGTGGGTGGGCCTCATCTAATTGGTTGAAGGCTTAAGAACAAAGACTGAGATTTCCTAAAGCAGAAGCAATTTGCCCCAAGCATGCAACATAAAAACACTGCCTAGGTTCCCAGCCTGCTGACCCACCTGCAGATTTCAGACTCATAACTTCAACATCAACTCTTCCTGATTTTCCAACCAGCCAACCAGCCCTACACATTTCACACTTTCTAGTCCCCACAGTTGCATGAGCCAATTCTTTAAAATCTCTTCCTTGATAGCTTGACATACATAC
>NW_007863283.1:0-613 GCF_000696425.1 Galeopterus variegatus
TTTCTTTATAAATTACCCAGTTTCAGGTATTCTGTTATAAGCAACAGAAACGGACTAATACGTTACCCAACACTATGATATTTTACATAACATATGCAAACCACAAACACAATCTGGAGACTGTAGGAGAAGTTTGTGCTAAAAGACCCCAGAAGAGGAGATTTATGGTGACCTGTTGATGATTCTGGCTCTGTGTAGACAAGACAACCAGTCCAATGGCTGAATGTTTTACTCCACACACTCTTGTCTAGAGCATGTGGCAGAACTGTCAACTCAGATTTGCACAGGTGAAAAGGGTAATGGTACCAGAAAGATTCAGAGAAGTTTTGTATCGATTCATTAGAAAATCAATTTGCAAGCACAGAGAGGATATCAAGGTACCAGTAACAGCCAGTTCTGTTTTATCAAAAACAAATCAAGCTAAATAAATCTGATTTACTTTTTATATCAAAAGAACTGAGCCTGCAAATAAGGAAAATTCAGAGATAAGAATTGCCTTAATTTTTATTTTTTTCTGAACCTTTACTCGATGAAGTTTATATTTACAAAATGGTGAAGGAGATTCGTTTTGAGTAAGAATAATTCAGAGAATAATATGTGTGTATATATACAG
>NW_007863284.1:0-613 GCF_000696425.1 Galeopterus variegatus
AGAATTCCAATTAATGTTTAGAAGGAATGAGAGAAATAGATGACATTTTTTAGTGTATATACATCATTTTTTCCTATAATAAAGAGAAAAAAGAGAGGGAAATAGAATATCACCATTAGAATTCTGCAACAATAATTGCTGCAGGCAAGATCAAGCAATGAATGTTAAAGTTAGTGGGCAGAACCTTAAGAAGAAAAAGGGCATTTGAATAGCCTCAAAGTATCTTTCGCAAAATCTTCATTTATTACAAAGGGAAAAATAGTAGCTAATAGTAGCTTTACAGTGGAGACTCCTGGTAGACACCACCTTAACCAAGACATTGACATTAGCATCACCAGTAACGAGAGTTATCAACATCATGTCCCCCTTAATATAGTGCATACAGAAGGGCACATCTGTAGTATTCTGGGCAAAAATGCATAAGCTCAATCTCAGCATGAGAAAACATCAGACAAACCCAAACTAAGAATTGTCTGCAAAATAACTGATCAGTAATGTTCAAAAATGTCAAGGTCATGAAAGACAAGGAAAGACGGGCTGTCACAAATTGGAGGAGGCAGAGGAGATACGACAACTAAATGCTATGTAAGGTCCTGAAACAGAAAAAAGATAT
>NW_007863285.1:0-613 GCF_000696425.1 Galeopterus variegatus
ATCCTCTTAACAATATGACTGTGGGGATCAAGCTTCTGATACATAAAACTTGGAAGACAAAGTTCAGTCCATATCAGTGGTTTAAATATATGTCCATAAAGTCTTGAAGTTTCTCCCCTTTACAAGCAGAGCTTGCTTCCTCTTCCTTTGAGTGTGGGTTGAACCTAGTGCCTCACTTTTAGGGAATAGGAGTGATAGAATGTCATTTTGAAAATTGGTTATAAAAAGACTGTGGCCCCCAACTTAAGTTCTCTCTCTCTCTATCTCCATCTCTATCTCTTTCTCTTTCTCCACTTGCTCTGGGGGAATCACCAGTTGCCGTGTTATGAGAATACTCAAGCATGTAATGGGTGGGGGACGTTTGGTGAGGAATCAATACCTTCTAGCAGCTATGCGAGTGATTTTGGAAGCAGAGTCTCCATCCGCACTTGAGCCTTCAACTGACTGTAGCCCTGGCCAACAACTTGCCTACAACCTCATGACAGACTGAGCCAAAACCACCCAGCTAAGCCACTCCCAGATGCCTGACCTATAGAAACTGTAGAATAATAAATGTTTGTTGTTTTACACTACTAAGTTTGGGGTAATTTATTGCACACCAATAGGCAACTAA
>NW_007863286.1:0-613 GCF_000696425.1 Galeopterus variegatus
CGGCCTCCGGCAGGCACAACCCATGCCTGGGCCCAGATCTCCCGCAGAGCTCCAGAGCAGCCGTGGTGCTCCCACGCCGCCGCCTCAGACACCCACCGGGAAGGTCGAACGGGACACAGTCTTCCTGCCGGGGTCCCTCCCGCTGGCCAAGCAGGCGGAGCGCGCGCGCACACATACAGTCCTGCGCACACATACAGGCGTGCACACACACATGCACGCACACATACACGCACGTGCACAAACGCGCACACATGCCCTCTTTCCCGCCCTGCAGCCCCGGCAGCCCCTGAGCCCGCTCGCCGGGCCCTTCCTCCCCGGGGCGCCCACCCCGGCGGCCTCTGCAGGCCCCTCCCCCAGAGAGGGGTAAGGAGCAGGCGGGAGGGACTGGTGGTGGGGGAGTGTCTGCCTGCCCTCGCCCCTCGAGCTCCTCCCTGCGTCCCTGCCTCCCTCCTTCCCGGTCCCCTCCCTCGCTCGCTCCCTGCCCACTCCCGCGGGGACGGTCCATGGCGCGGCTTCTTTCACACTTTAGTTGGGAGCCGTGCGCAGCGCTCAGTTATGGAGAGCTGGCCGCGCGCCGCCGCCCCACGCACGCACGCACGCGGGCCCTGCTTCG
>NW_007863287.1:0-613 GCF_000696425.1 Galeopterus variegatus
CTCAGGAGAATGTGCTGTGGCCTGTCCTGACGATGAAAGAACACCTGGAAGTGTATGCCGCCGTGAAAGGACTAAGGAAAGGGGACGCCAAGGTTGCCATTACACGGTACAGACAGGTTGTGTGATTTGTTGGTATCAAGAGGCAGGGAGGCTGGACCATTGATGATAAATTCACTAATAAAGAACGGAGAGTATAAATAATGTGAGTGTCGCTTCTCAGTGTGTTAGTGGTAGAGCAGGGATGGGGGACAATACCTGGTTTCTTGCATTTCTCAAGATCTTAATGAAAATGTTTGTTTAAAATAATTGATAAGAAATCAGTGAGTAAATAATCATGAGTAATTATTCATTTCAGTCGCTAACAGAAAACTAGAAATGGAATAGTCATTTATTTTCAATTTCTCATTCAGAATTCTAGTTTATCTTAAAAACTGTTTATGAGGTAAAAGCAAATTTCATGTTCCAAAATAAGTGGATGTTTTCCTTTTATCATGAGTTTAGAATAATACTACCAAGTTTCCCTCCAGTGCTGTTACTCTTCGTGTGCTTGCATTTTCCAAAAAATCCTCTCTTGACCTAATACCCTCATCTCACCTTCCATCAGATTAATGGA
>NW_007863288.1:0-613 GCF_000696425.1 Galeopterus variegatus
ATTATATAAGTAGATATGGGCATTTGGATTTGCAGGGAACTTCTCGTCGTAGGCGTAATTGCTGAGCACCTCCCGGGCTCCATCCTTATCACCGTAGAATTCCAGCATCTATATAAAGTCAGCCATGAAATCTTAGCTAAATTCTGTAAGGTAGCTATATGAAAGGTAATACATAGCTTAACTTTACTGATGGGTACCAAAAAGTTATAGAATAGTACTGCATAGGGAAAAACAGTAATGTAAATTTTTGCTTCCACTCGCGTATGTTACCTGCAGAACACAGAAAATGTCACTTATAACAAAGACCTACCGAATTTTTCCCATTTTTTTCTCATTATTATTTTGTTACTGAAAAATGCAACAACTTCAACATAGGAACTATTCCTATATAAAATAAAAGTCCTCAAAGCACAACACACTAATGACTGAAAATGTGATGCAATTAACCTCAGTGCCCTACATAATTTCAGCTGCAAAAGGAGTACGTGACATTTATAGTTCCTTTCATTTTGTTCCCATCCTTACATAGAAATTCCCAGATTCGGGCCGGCGCGTGGCTCACTCGGTAGAGTGCGGTGCTAATAACACCAAGGCCCCGGGTTCGGATCCCACA
>NW_007863289.1:0-613 GCF_000696425.1 Galeopterus variegatus
TGTTTCATGTCTTTCTTAAAAAATTCTCTGTAGTTGTTTCAACAGATATGCTCTGAAAAAATCAGATTTCATAAGTATAATTATTTTTAATAAGATTTCTTCCAGCTATATTTTTTATTTATGTATTTAAGAATGTAGGTGTTGAGCAATTTTTTTTTTCCTTTGAAGCTTTCTTTTCTCTTTTATCTAAGCGTTTTGTGTTCTAGATAGACACCTATTTATGCCATATGGTGAGGAGAACTGTCAATGATAATGTTATTCTCTAGAAATGGATTGGGGAAAGAAAGAGCATGTGTACTCTTGAAATGGAGAGGTAGGCTTGGTAAATATTTTATGTGAACTATTTTATTGCTTTTTTCGTCTTATGCTTTCACTTAGGAGAAGAAAATGTACAAAACATCTCCTAGAGTTTTGGCTTTCAGAGTGTACTTTATATTGTCTTCTGAAAAATTACTCTTATACTAAGGAATATTCTAAGGTTAATTTACCATCACTAAAAGTTTTACGTATCTACAATTGAATAATAACAAAACACCTGCAGATTAAAAATTTAAAGTTGTCTTGATTTACACTGGTTTCATTATCTTCCGAGAAATATTTGTTGTGTGGAGGT
>NW_007863290.1:0-613 GCF_000696425.1 Galeopterus variegatus
ATTCAAGTTACATATAAAATCCAAAAATCCTTTTATATTCTGTACTCATGATGGTTATTTCTACCACCACCCTCAGGAAATATGAATAAATAAATGTGACTTAAAGATCTTATCTTTTGTATAAATAAATTTCATTTTGTTACAAAAATTTATCATAATTATATAATTTGCAATGTCTTGGAATAAACTTCTTTTCAAATAGTGCTTGAATTTGGTCTTTACATTAGCACTATATAACAGATATGCCTGACTACTGAAACTATTTCAGATGAAATAAGAGATCTATGTGTGATTGAATTACCATGCCCAATAATTTCTAAACCAGATAATGTTATAAAAGAGGTGAGAACATTTTCCTTCTTTGAAGCACATGTGTAGTTAGGAAAAATAGCTTTCTATTCTGCCTTCATTTAAGATTGCAGTTCACAGTACAGGGTATCTAGGTAAGGAGAAAGTATATGTCTGAAACAGAAGAATGAAAACATTTTGAAAATATCTGAACATTGTGTGATATATTATTGCAAAAAGAACAAATGGGTAAATCAATAAGCCATGACTGGCCTCAGTGTCTTGAAATTTATTCCACATTGTTTTTTGTTTGTTTTTATGGTAG